>NW_018165214.1:186647-187024 GCF_001263595.1 Phalaenopsis equestris
TGTGCATTTTTGGAAATAAGATCCCTTAATTTGTGCGACCTTTAGTCCAAGGCTTGATTTAGGTGGTTTCATGGTATTTGGACTGGTCACTAATTCCAACTAATGGCTGTGGTGGAGTTAATTTGGTGGCCTTAGGGTGGTTAGGTCACATTTAGTGTATGGGTCCAAGTGGGTGCAAATGACCAAAACTTGGGTTTGGGTTAGGCTAGACATGTCAATTGGCCCAAATGATTGATTAAAATTGTGTATATGATCATAAGGAACAACTTTGGTGAAGGATGGAGGTGGTTTTGAGTGAAATTGGGGGGTCAATTTGAAGGAAATTTGAACTTTAATCAATTTGATGATGTTGGGCTAGGCTTGGGTCTAGCTTGGGT
>NW_018165214.1:187138-187535 GCF_001263595.1 Phalaenopsis equestris
CAATCAATTGGGTGAAATTTAGGGACTTAGCCAATTTGGGGCTAAATTTGGGAATTTTGGATTTAGGCCAAAATCAAATGGATATGAGGCTTCACCAAGAACAATTAATGGTTGATTTTCATGTATAGGAATGTTATCAGGATTTTTCAACATTAATTTGGGTCAATTGACTAGGCTATGGGTTCAATTTGGTGAGATTAGGTCATATGGTCAAAATTGATATTTGAGATTAAATCAAAATTGGGCTCAAATCATTGATCAATTGAGATTGGATTTGATTTAGTTTGGTCATATCAAAAGTGAATTTGAGTTTAGGATTGGAATTGGGGTCAATTGAGATCAAATTGGTGGACATTTGAGTTGGATTTGGGGAAATTTGGGTCTTTAAAGAGCAATT
>NW_018165214.1:188094-209437 GCF_001263595.1 Phalaenopsis equestris
GTAAATTGTTTATCTTTATTCTTCACCTTGAATCATTGAGGAAACGGAGGTGGTGGTTTTTCTAAAGGAACTTTTATTGGTTCATTTTCATTATTATCGCTTTCAATTGGTCGCTTTCAATCTTCTACTTCAATTTCTCTTTGGATTCTTATTTCCACTACATAATTGAATAGCTTTAATTTGCTCCTTATTTTGATCTTAAGGATTAACTTCCTCTTTATTTTAATCTTTTGGATTATTAATCTTTTGGATTAACTTCCACTGTACTCGAAAGAATTCCTGAAGGTCTGTTGCTAATTACATTAGCAATATGTCTTAATTAATTTTTAATATTTTGAATAGCAACCCCTTCATTTTGTATTTGATTTCCCATGTTCAACATTACTTCTTCCATCATCAACTTCTTTTCCTTAACTTGTGGGTTAGGGTTAGAGTTAAATCCAGGAGGATAATAAGTTCGATAGTTAGGATTTCCTTGGTTGTTTGAATTTCCTGAGGGATTCACCAAATTGTTAAAAATATTCCAACTAAAATTAGGGTAATTTTTCCATCCAGGGTTATAATAATTAGAATAGGGAATGTTATTTTGATTATTTATAACATTCAATGTTTCATAAGATGATTGAGTATCAGTTACCTGTCCTAGCGAATTTTCCTCTAATATTGGTGGTATTTGAGAATAGTTCACTGTAATTTGATCAATCTTTTTTGATATAGCGGCAATTTGAGATGCTAAAATAGACATTGCATCAGAATCATGAATACTAGCTACTCTCTTATGACTTACCCGTTCAAAGGGTCATTGAAAATTGTTAGTAGCCACTTCCTCTTTTAAAGAGTATGTTTCATCAAAAGGTTTTGACATTAGTGATCTACCTGCAGTAGTATCTATAATAGATCTGAGTGGTCCTAATAATCCATTATAAAAAGTTTGAATTACTAACCAATCTGGTAAAGCATGGTGTGGACATTTTCTAAGGAGATCTTTAAATTATTCTCAGGCTTCATATATCGATTCCCCTTCAAACCGACAAAAAGATGTAATATCATTTCTAAGCTTAGCAATTTTCAAGGGTAAAAAATATTTATCCAAAATTTTTTGTGATAGTTCTCCCAAAGTTTTGGTAGATCCAGGTGCTAATGAATTTAACCAAGCTTTAAATTTATCCCTTAATGAAAAAGGAAAATGTCTAATCCTCACAACATCATTAGACACTCCATCTTATTTAAAAGTAGCACATATTTCAAGAAAACTAGCAATATGTAAGTTAGGATCTTCAGTAGGCGTTCCTCCAAACTGATTATTTTGTACCATTTGGATAATAGCAGGTTTAAGCTCAAATGAATTGGCAGCAACATCAGGATTTTGAATAGTCAAGTGAAGTTCATCTGTTGTCGGATTCGCATAATCTCTTAAAGGTATTTGTTGATTCTCATTCCATTTAATTCAAACTTTTAATTTTTTTTTGTTGTTTTTGAATTTTTCTAATAGTACGTTCTAATTCTGAATCGTGAGGTACTAAACCTTCAGATCCAATATTTCACATAGACAAATATAATAAGCAAAGAAAAATTTCTTAAAAATACTCTTAAGTATATATTTATATTATTATTATTATTATTATTTGGATTTTTAGTTTTATTATTTTTTTTATTTTTATTTTATATTTTATAGTTATAGCTTTACTAAATTTTTTATTTTACCAGATTTCTTAATTTACCAATCTATTTAATTTACAGTTGCCTTCCCAGGTAGCGACGCTAAAAACTTGATCTCGATGATATAGTTGTGAAAAATATATAAAGTTGAGTCCCCTTTACAACGGTGCCAAAAACTTAATGTGTTATTTTATGAATAAAAAAAATTAAGCAATTTGTGTAGGGATTCTACACAAGTATATGTATCGTTATCAAGTAATACATGACTTTTTGTTTAAGCCCCAAATATCGATCAGGAAGGTTTAAATTTGAAATGATAAATTAACTAAGAAAATCACAAAAATAAAATAAAATTACTATCACTAATTTCTAATATTTGATATACTATCAGAACTAAATTATTAACTACTAGCAAAATTGAAATGCAAAGTTTAAACAGTAAATACCAAACTATGTTTATGTAATGAAATTATCTAATATGAAAAATCATCTTTTCCACTACAATGAGTTTTTGGTAAAATGAGATGAGATAAATGGTTTAAATATGTATTGTGTCAAATAGGAGCAATTTTAATTCTCTACCCTGATTCAGTGTTATAGAAAATCATTGGCTTATCTCAGGTTTAGTTCCTAAATCTGTGGTTAGGCTGGGAGGATACTGGCTCTCCCTCCAGAGCTCCCACTTCCTTTCCCCTGAAGGCTAACCGTACTCGCTTTAGTTCTTAAACACTTCTTAAACACTAAGACTAAATTGAGGATTTTAGTCTGTCCCCTAAAATCTCTAATTCTACTCCCAATAATGTATATTTCCCTATTTATTTGCACTAACTTCGAAGGGCTTTGACCTCCCTAAATCTTGGATGTAATCTTCACTTTAGTTGTAAAACTCAACATTTTTAAACAAATCAATTGGCCAGATTGAAAGTAAATTTGGACTCGAAAAATTCCTCACAATCTAACCCTAAATTAGACTCTCTACACACTAATGGGGCTCTTGGACGCTGTTCTCCCTCGAACTCCTTCGAACTCCCCCTCAATTTTTGGCCAAAATCTTCTTTTAAGAAACTACTCATACTTTATGAGTTTATGAGAAAGATATAACAAAACATAAATTTCTTACATAAAAGAAAGTTCATATAAACAACACTTATCTGAAACTCTTTCTCAAAACAAATCGCTTGTAGCCTCTCTTGGACTCTTTCTCTCTTTACAATACTCTTGATTCTCTCTTAAAATATGTAAGGAAGAAGAAATCTCTCACTTATCTCCCTCTCTAACAACCCTTAGAAAAGAATTCACACTTAAACTCACCACAAAACTCAAAACTCTAAGGAAATAAATGACTAATGGACTCTAAGTGGTTGGAGGGAGGCGGAAGAGAGATTTTTCTGATCAATTTTTGCTCTAAATGGAGCCTAATGTCGGTTTTCCAATATGTGCATTCAAAAAGTCTTCAAAAAGCATCTAAATTCATCCAATCTTCTAGAAATCGATATTGCATCGACATTGGCGCTGTCAGTGCCCATTCTAGCATTGTCAGCACCCATTCTATCGCCGTCAGCGCCTGTGGCCCGTGAATTAATTTTGTGCATTCTGTCAAATGGTACCGTCAACACTGAGAAAATTCTGGCCTCTGGTCTGTAGGTATGCGCCATCGCCGTCCATCTTGACATCGTCGGCGCAGAGTATTTCTTCAAAAAATGACATTTTGACTCCAAATTCCATCATTTTTGCTTCTTTTTTGCTATAAGTCCTAAAAATCAAAAACCTGCATTAAAACATGATAAATACTTGCCTTTAAAGTGCAATATCACAAAGAATGAGTATAAAATATAGGTCTAAATATGCATATATTTTTTTGTGCATTAGCTCACCCCACCTACTTGCACATGAACCTAAACCAGAGTTGTGTCTTTCTTGATCCCCACCAGTGCAAGCCCAAACCCCAAACTCCAAACCTTGATTGAGTGGGTTTAGGGTTTTGACCAAGTGATGAACCATAAGTGATGAGCCATAATTGACCATCATGGGAAAGGCATGCCCTAGGTCACCCAAATTAACCCAAAACCCTAGGAACCACTTGGAGCTTAAAATCCACCTTGGGTGACGGGTCTACCTACATCAATCTCTAGCCTCGCCAAAAACCTCCCAAAACCTTAAAATCACCTTAAACACCTAATGTGTCCTTTTGACCCTAAAATTTGATGGCACCTTAGGATGATGAAAATCAATTGGGCCAACTAACCACATCCAATTGAGTCTCACTCAACATGGTAATGACACCACACCATATAGGGGACCTAATTGCCACCATGGGGTCTGCCCCCATAATTCTCTTAATTAATTAATTAATTAGTCAATTAGGTGAATTCTTAAATTCTCTTAGAGCTTAGGCTAAGAGGAAAATTCAACTCAATTAGCCTTGGTCTAACCCTAAGAGAAAACCCAACCCAAATCCATGGCCCGTGCCCCATTATTAATGGGCCACTCATGACCCAATAGCCACTAAGCATGATATATGGGTGCACACCAAGCCAACTCAACATAAATCCACTCACTAATTAGTGGCTTGGCATCATCCATCATGGCTCATCATAGGAGGGGACAAATTCTACCATACATGTCACCTAGCTCAAGCCACTTTTGACCAGTCTTTGATGAGTTAAAACCAATCATATCTGACATGTATTATCCACCTAGAATTTCTCTTGAAAGTCGTCGTGACTAACCTCGATCTTCATGGGATCAATATTCGGGGCTTAATCAGAAAACTCTATATTACTTGATAACGATACATATACTTGCGTAGAATCCCTAGAAATATAATTGAAATCTTACTTTGCTTGGGATCAAGTTTTCAGTGTCATTACCGGGGATTGAAATCTTCAAGTAGTGATGTCAACTTCTTAAATTCTACATATAAAAAAGAATATCGTGGTCACCATGGTGAAGCCACCATAAAAATTTGAAGAGTTTCCCTTCACAGCCAAAAATCCTCTGAAATTCCTTTGAGAATTGTCTGAGGAGCCACTCAAGCTTCTCCAATCATTTTAAAGCTCTGCCATGGCTTCTCTTGGCCCTGGATACCTAATGCTTATGCACAATATAACAATAGTTTTGATGGTATTTTTCACTTACATTTCCTTATTTTGCAACAAAACCAAAAACTTGATCCTGAAGAAAAATAAGAATTTAACTTTTTAATTTATATATATTTATATTGGGATACCACGCAAGTTTATTACCATTATCAAGTAATATAAGATTTTTTAATTAAGACCTCAATATCGAACCCACACGGAAGATTGTGCAATATGCACTTTCTAGAAAGTTTTTCTATTTTTTAAAAGATAATTCCTTAAACTAAAAATGATTTTTGTAGGAATTTAAAATTTAAATATTTTTGGTATTTTTGATATTTTAGCAAAATAGAAACAACTTAAAACGATAACTAAAGTTTTTGTAGAAGAAAAGTATTTAATAAGAAAATATCTTTCTTCTTACCATGAATCAGTAATAAGTATATGCATTCTGTTGTGAAAGTATGCAAATTGTGTTGTGCCAAATAGGAACAATAATATTTTTTACCCTTACTAGAGATGCTATAAAGAACATTAGCTAATTTAAAGTTTGAATAGTTTTGAAGACCGACTAAGCAGAGAAGATACAAGCTCTCACTCTAGAGTTCCCTCGATTCCCACCACCTGGGGGCTAACATTCTCGTATCATAACCTAATATAATAAACCAAATTGGGGACTTTAACCTGTCACTTTAAACTCTACACCATCAATGAATATTTCCCTATTTATTTGCACTCAATCATATGAACTACATTCTCATTCATAAAACCTCATGGATTCTTTCCAATTGTTGACTGAGACAATATCATTTTAAGAAATAAGATAATGAAAACTACTCAGAATCCATAGAGAAAATAAAAACACACTATAGTTTAAAATTAGAAATCATTGTCAAACCAAAAATAAGTCTCGATTAAAACCAAAAGTAGTCTAAAACAAAATGATAAAAACTTATCTCAAGTCCTTCACCAAACTCTTGAAGTTCATTTGAATCTCTTCTCTTTACAGTCACTCAAAACAAAATAACAAAATAAATAAAGTAAATAAAAAGTGGTTCCTGAAAATCTCTCCGAACTAACTCTCCAGAGAAGAACTTTCAAAACTTGTCAATATTTTCAGGACTCTTTTCTAAGTCCTCTCTTCTTTCTTTTATAGTTTTCCAAGAGGTGTCCCTTGGGATCTCTTCAAAATTTGTCTTGATTCGATGTATTTGCTCAAGAGACGCATCCTTTCATGATAATTTACGTCCATGGTGGTTACAATCACCTTTTAAGCTAATGGGTGCCTCAAGAACCTCTTCGAAATTCATGAAAACCGATTTTACTCTTCTAGTAACTGCCATTGGCACGTAAGCGCGAGGTCTCGGCGCTTAGGCGCGAGGTCTCGGCGCTTAGGCGCGACCTTCTCTGTTTAACCGGTGCTTAGGCTCCAAAACTCTTTTGCACAATCTTTCACATTTTTGCTCCAAATTTGTTCCTTTTTCACTCTTTTAAACATTTTTCCATTTTTACTTGTATCTGCAATAAAAACACAAAAATACCTTCCATTAAAGCGCAATATCTCAAAAATAGGTATAAAAATGTGTCAAAAAATATTGTATATTTTAGGTGTATCAGGAACCTAAGAGCATTTGAACACCACCAAACTTTCTATCCAACATCCTAAACCCCTGCCTCTCAATAGAAAAAAGGTCCATGTTGACCTAGGTAGTTGATCCCCAATGTCCTCAAGCCACCAACACCACTATAAAGCCATAATTTCTCAGCCTTAAACCAGGTCAATTTTTGGCCTTGACATGAACCCTTTGAAAACTCAAATTACCTCCCAAAAGCTTTCCTAGGCCTCAAGATGATCTCCCCAATCAAACTTAGGGCTTCTCGAGCTCTCTAACCCATCCCAACACCAACAGAAGCCACCATTTGGTCTAGCTTATAGCTAGGGCCAATTTCAGTTCAAATTGAAGCAAGAAGGAGGCTCGTGACATCAAGGCGAAGCTCTCTGTCAAGCTCAATCTAGGCCACACCTCTTGGGACAAAACATGAATGAAAATCCCTAAAATTAGCCTAGAGTTTGATCTTTTGTGAAATAAATGAACACTCCATGCTCATTGAACCATATAGTTATGTTTGTCTAGCTTAGATGATGTTATTGGAACAAACTCTAAGTGATTTGGTCGAGAATCGAGCGAGATCTTAGGGTTTGATCACAGGAGGTTCTCGGTTCATTGTCTCATGGGATGATAAATGGAAGTCATTCATTTCCGTGTATTACAAACGGACGGTCGCGATGGGGTTGAATGACCCAATTGTGTAGAACAAGGGGAACATATCTTGAGACAACATGGCGCTTGCGTAGAAAGCGCAACCAACAAACAATGGATGCATGACCTTTCAATGGCGTCGAGGATGATGCAACGCTGTGCTGGATAAGCAGTAACTTCTCAAATTTTCTATTTAATTAATTCTTGAAAATACCTAAAAACTTTAAAAAATCATAACTTTGTGCAGAAAAATCACAAAAAATAAAATAAAAATACATCTGAGCTCAGTGAACATAGTGGAAAATAATAAAATTAAAATTAAAAATTTTAAATTAAATTTAAATTTCAATCAATTAAATACTCCAAAAAGTATTTTAGTTATTTAAAAATAAACTATAAACCCAAAAAAATATGAAAATTTCAGGGATTGTTCCCCCCGCCCTTAAGAACATTTCCTGACTTTTCCAAGGACAGGGGCCTTCCCTAAAATTTAAATGACCAATTTAAAATAATTATAAAAAAATCAAAAAAAGGAAAATTAAAAAGGAGATTAACAGGAAATTCAGGAGGATAATATTGATCCCTATAATGTTAATTTCATCCTTTTAAAATTTTAAAATGAAAATAGTTAATTTAAGGGTAAAAATGTAAAAATTAGAAATTTGCACTTTTAGCCCAAATTGTTCCCAAATTTGGTTTAAGACATTCAACCAAACATGGGACTATGGTTTTAGGGGATAAACAACATGGTTATCCTCTTTAACCATAAGGCTGCCCTTAATGACCTAGGGTTAGCCCAATTTGAGCCTAAATTTGGTTTAGTTTTAACCTAACTCAAGCCTATCCCATTAAGTTCGTAAATGGCTCAACCTGAATGGATTTAAGTCTAACCTAACTTAGACAACCCTAAAATTTAAGTCTACCCCATATTAGACCTAAACCTAAAACCTAAGTCTAACCAAACTTAAGCTTAGTCCATTTCTTGGGTTTAACCCAAATTAAGCCTAAAATCTATATTTAAGTCTAAACCACTTTGGAATTAACATAAATTTGAACCTTTCAAGGTTTAACCCAAATTAGACTTAGTTTAAACTATAAATCTCTTTAGGTCAAACCCAAATTAGACCTAAGCCGTAAACCCTAGGTCCAATCCAAATTGGACCTAACTTCAACCTTAAGTCTAACTTACATTAGACGTAAACATAAACCCTAGGTCCAACCCAAATTGGACCTAAACTCATCATTTAGGTTTCAATCACATTAGAACTAAACTAAGCCTAAACCCTAAGTCTAATCTAACTTATACATAACTATCCTAAGCTATCCTTTTAGGTCTAACTCGCATTAGACCTAACCTAAGCTCTAGGTATAATCAACATTAGACCTAAACCCTAAACCTTACATCTAACCAAACTTAGACTTAGTTCAACCCCTTAGGTTTATCCTATATTAGACATAACCCCGACCTTTAGGTCTAATCTTCATTAGACTCAAACATGAACAAATCCTCTAGGGACTAACCTACATTAGACCCAAACATCAACAAACACCCTTTTAGGTCTAACCTAGATTGGACCTAAGCCCAAACCCAAGTCTAAGCTAACTTAGACATAGACATCTTTCTGTTTAACCTTAATTAGACCTAACCCAACCTCTTGGGTCTAACTCATCTTAAACCTAACCCTAACCCTAAGTCTAACTCAAATTAAACCTAATCCAACCTTTGAATCATTGCTTAACCAGACTTAACTCAGGCTAACCCAATTCAAATGAATCAGCAGGTTAACGAGACCCAACTCGGGTTAACCCAATTCAATTGAATCACCTGATCAACCAAATATACCTCAGGTTAATGCAATTCAACTGAATCACTGGTTCTATCTCATCTAACTCAAGTTCACTAATTTCAACTGAATCACGAGTTTGACCCAACCTAACTTAGGTTAAGCCAATTCAGCTGAATCACCGGGTTAACCCGACTTAACTCGGGTTCACCCATATCAACTAAACTATTGAGTCAACCTGACCTAACTCGGGCTAACCTAAAATCAACCCGACTGGTTAACACAAGCTGATATAACTCAGGCTAACTAATTCCGATTTTATATGACAATACGATGTATGCAGTTATAATCTTAACTTTTTCTTAATTATATTTCTATTTTGCAACGACGCCAAAATCTTGACTTCAAAGCAAATAAAAATGCAATTATTATATTTAATAATGGGATACTACACAAGTATATGTATCATTATCAAGCAATATAGAACTTTTTGATTAAGCCTTGAATATTAAACCCATAGGGAGAATTTTTATCCTTAAATAAGTCAGACGAAATTAGATAACAAATTCTACTATACAAAATATTCTTACACAAATTATAGATGCTATAATAGAAATGAAAGTTCGATTCTTTTTGGTACTTTTTGATAATTGAAAATAAAGTAAACACCAAACTAAATTTAACTAGATATTTGTAAGATAAAGGCAACATAAATATAATATATTTTTCATTATCATGAATCAGTAACAAGTATAGGAATTATGTTGTGGAAGAATTCAAATTGTGTTGTGCCAAATAGAAGCAATAGTATTATTTACCCTTATTAGAGATGTTATAACAAACAATAGCTAATTTAAAGTTTGAATTGTCTTGAAGATAGATTAGGTAGGAAAGATATTAGCTCTCACTCTAGAGTTCCCTCTTCTCCCTCGACTTGGGGGCTAATATCTCGTATCAAAAACTTAAGCTTTAAACCAAATTGAGGGATTTAGTCTGTCACTCTAAAGTCCTCTAATTCTACACCCTTCAAAGTTTATTTCCCTATTTATTTCACTCAACCATATGAATTACATTCTCATCCATACAATCTCATGTGATTCTTACCATTAGTTAACTAAGACAATATCATCACAGATCTTACATGTTCTCACAACAAATATTAACATCTTAATTGGCCAAATCAAGAAGTAATTGAACTATAAGATTTAAAATGATCACAACTTATTTTGACATTAAAGATTAATATTTCACACCACTTCCATCCAATACTTAATCACTTATCATTTTAAGGAAAAAGATAAAGAAAACTACTCAGAATTCATGGAGAAAACACAACCACACTTAAGTTTAAAAGTATAAATCATGCAAACAAACAAGAAGTCTAAATTAAAACCAAATGTAGTCACAAAGATAAAAACTTATCTCAAATCCTCTCCACCAAACCCTTGAAGCTCCTTTAAATCTCTTCTCTTCCTTTCTCTTACAATACTCTCTACTCACACACTACAACTTCTCTCTTCTTTTCTCTAAAAAGTATCATAATTAATCTATGAGAGAGAGGCATCGGTGACGTGGCTACAGGCACTGAGGAAAATGTAGGAGAGTATCTAGAGTTTTGGAGGGGCGTGTGTGAGAGAGTTCTTCAATCTAATCCAAGTGTTTTTTTATAATTTTCCAAAAGGTGCTTTGGTGTCACTTCAAAATGTGTTCACATTCAATGAATCTTCCAGGAGTTGCCTCCTTTTAAAAGCCAATTGAATGTATTTTTGTGTCCATTAACCAATTCCCAGGTTTTCACCAAGAGTTGCTTCAAAAACCTCTTCAAAAATTCATCCAAATTCATGGAATCATCAAGTAACTACCTCTGACGCTTAAGCGTGAGATATGTGGCGCTTAGGCGCTACCTTCTCGGTTTTCCTGTAGCTTAAATGAAATTTCTAGGCACTTAGTTGCCTCAATTCTCTTGCACACCTTCTTCATTTTTGCTCCAAATTCGATCCTTTTTCACTCCTTTCACCATTTTCATCCATTTGATTGTACCTGAAAGATAAACACACAAATATCTTCCATTAAAGTGCAATATCCTAAAAAATAGGTATACAAATGTGTACATAAATGCTATATATTTTAAGTGTATCACTAACTCAATGATAACTTTTCCTCGAGACAATTAGACAAAACTCTGATTGGCCTGACTTGAGACTCAATTTCAAGCTTGACTTAAGACTTAACCTCAGTTTAACTATGGTTTGATTTAATTCTAATCCAACTTAGACTTAAAAAGAAAACTCAAGTCAAAGTGAACTTGTAATTTACCGAAGTATAATTTAAATTAAGCTTGATTCAAACTAGGAAGTTCAAACTTGGATCAGTTCAGCTCAACGTGGTTTGGTCCCAAGTGAACTCGACTTGGTTTAACTTGGCTTACCTTAAGTCACTCTAAACCAAATAAAACTACTTTGATCCTAATCAAACTAAGTCAACCTGGGTCAATCCTATTAAACTTTGGTCGATTTAAAAGAGTTTGAAGATAATTTAAGGGACAAACAACTTAATTCAAGTTAACTCGGATTACCCTGAGACTCATCTTAAATTAGGTCAACCCAACTTGAACTAATCTAAAATCAAACTGGACCTAGGTGACTAAAGGTTAAGTAGGGTTAGAGTTCTCATAGAAGAACAAAAGCACAGTTAGTCTCAGTCAAGAACAATTTGGGCTAAAGTATTGATGCACACTGGTTGTTCTGACAACCACAACAATAATATACTTCAGGATAGTTAAATTTTCTTTAAATCTTTATAGCTGCCACTCATAGTGATTTAAGGTATTATTTATTGATTTCAAATATTCATTAGGATGCTAACATAAGTATATGTATCACACAAGTAAGATATGGTTATAATGGAGTCCTAAGTATCAATCCCACATGGAATTTGAAATTCTTATAATATTAACTCAAAGAAACTCTAAGTAAACTGTAGAAAACTTAACTAGGAATGCAGGTCAAAATTTTTCTTTTTTAAAAAAAGTGAATTATATATACTACTCTTATCTCTAAACTCAGTAAAATTTAATATCACTAAATTAAGTTTTATGCATAAGAGTTCAAATTTTAGAAAGTATTGTTCCCCTTGAAATGAGATTATAATCAGTGAATAATTCAAATTGTTATAGATTATATTATGTCAAATAGAAGCATGTCTATTTTTTACCCTCTTACAATGACATAAAGAACATTGGCTATTCCAAAGTCAAGTTCCTAAATCTTTGGTTAGGTCGGGAAGATGCTAGCTCTCACTCTATAGTTCTCACTATCCCTCCGCCTGGAGGCTAACATCTAGCCTTAGGTTCTCAACTTCTGGATCAAATTGACAGTTATAACCTGTCACTCTAGAATCACCAATTTACATCCATCAAAACTTATTTTCCTATTTATTTGCACTTAAACACATGAACTACATTCTCATCCATGAGATCAAATGTGATTCTTACTTGGCTAAAGAAAGCATAGCCCTTTTGAATCATTATGTTTCACAACAAAATTTAACTTAATAATTGAACATATTAATTAAGTAAATGAAGTTTGAAGTTTGAATCATCACAATTGTGAGATTAAAACACTTCTAAAAATTTCAATTTATCACATGATTATTTCTCATTGTAAAGAGAAAAATAAGGCAATCTACTCAGATCTCAAAAAGAAGAAGATACAACAAAACATGAATTTATGTATAAAAACAAGTTTACACAATAAGAAAAAGTAAAACAAGTAAAGTACAAACTACTTACCTCAATCTCCTCTCAGGCAAATCATTTGAAGTTCCTTTGAATCACTCTCTCCTTACAATATAACTTAATTCTCTCTTAGAAATGTAATGAATAAGAAATCTCTCACTTTCTCTCTCCTCTTACCTTACAACTTTCTCTCTCCTCTTACAACTCTAAGAGACAATCTTCTCTTTCACTCTTCTTCACTTAATATCCTCTTCTCCTCCTTTGTGTTGCCCTTTTTTGTAATAAAATCACCATTATATAACATAGGGTTAAATTTCCAAGAGTCACATGTGGTAGCCCTTCAAAATTAATCCAAATCAATGAATTTGGGGAAGAAACCGTTTTTGGCGCTTAGGCGCCACTCTTTCTATAAACTGGAGCTTAGGCGCCAAGTCAACTTTTACAAAGGGCCTCTTTTTGACTCCAAATTCATTTCTTTTTTGGTTTTTTTAGCTGCATTTACCCCAACTTATTGTACCTGTAACAAAAAACATAGAAATACCTTCCATTAAAGTGCAATATCACTAAAAATATGCATTAAATGTGTATATAAAAGTAACATATTGTAGACATGTCAAAATTCCCCAAATTTAACTATTACTTGTCCTCAAGTGACTTTTCTATAAAGTGTGTGTGTGTGTGTGTGTGTGTGTGTATATATATATATATATATAAAGCAAAGGAGGAATATAAGGAGGAATATAAATACTATCCTTAAAATTAGATCTCCATCTGGAAGTTTTCTTACCCATGATGAAGATATTAGCAAAAGCGCGGCAGTGTATTTCATAGATCATTTTATGACCAAATTTCACGTTCTTTCAGTTAATGCTTCTCTTTTTGATAGTGAACGGGACTATGTCTCCTATTTTTCCCTTCATGATGTTCATACTGAGCAGGAAATCTTTAATGCTTTCAAGGATATTAATACCAACAAGGCTCCTGGGCCTGATGGTTTTACCACCTTCTTCTACGTTTATTGTTGGGCATCATTGAAAAGGAAATTATTCTTGCTATTCAAAGTTTCTTTTGTGGGGATGATCCTGGGAAATACTTTACCTATGCTATGATTGTTCTCATTCCTAAAGGTACTGATAAATCAAGCTGGGACAAAATTTCAGCCCATTTCCCTCACTTCTGTT
Organism: Phalaenopsis equestris; assembly: GCF_001263595.1. Classification (NCBI taxonomy): domain Eukaryota; kingdom Viridiplantae; phylum Streptophyta; class Magnoliopsida; order Asparagales; family Orchidaceae; genus Phalaenopsis; species Phalaenopsis equestris. The sequence continues at coordinate 201,796 of NW_018165214.1, forward strand.
ATTTCTAAAGTTTTAAGTAAGTTGTTTCTTTCTAGACTTCAACCTCTTCTTCCCAAGATTATCTCACCTCAATAGTCGGCCTTTGTTAAAGGTCATGAAATCACTGATAGTATCTTACTGGCTCAAAAACTTATTGAGGATCTTGATAAGAAATGTCGGGCGGTAATAAGATTCTTAAGCTTAATATTAAAAATCCCTTTGATACGATCAATTGGGATTTCATTATCAACATTCTGTATCTGCGTGACTTCCATTACAACTTCATTTCTCTTATTAAAAGATGGCTTCATAATAGTCACTACAGTGTTATGGTTAACGGTAACGCCTACGGGTTCTTTTCTGCTCAAAGAGGCATTAAGGAAGGTGATCCTTTATCTTCGACAATTTTTATAATTGCTTTTGATTATTTCTCTAGTTTGATCAATGAAATGCAAACCTGTACACTCACTTTCAACATAAGTCCACAGTTTTGGTTAGCCACCTTGCTTATGCAGATGATGCTATCCTTTTCTCTAATGCCGGTTAAAATACTATTAAATTATTGATAAAGGTGCTCGAGGAATTCCAACAAACTTCTGTATTAATTTTTAGTAGAGATAAATGTAATCATTACTTTGGCAAGAACATTAATCGTTCTGTTGCTTCTTGGGCTATTTCTTTCACTGGGTGACATGCATCTACTCTCCCTCTCAAGTATCTTGGTGTTAATCTGTTAAGGGGACACTGGAAGCAAACTCAATTTGATGATGTTGTTGAGAAAATCAAGTCCAAAATCGAGGACTTGAGGAATATATTCCTATCTAATTTCTATCTAATGGTGGCCACCCTACCTTGATCAAAAGTGTTTTATTTAGCATTCCTATGTATGCTTTGCAAATTCTTAATCTTAAGAGGAGCACTCAACATACTTTAGAGAGGATATTTAATCATTTTTTTGGGTTTGGAAGTCAATATAGGAAGCATTGGTCTTCTTTTGATAAAGTTTGCGAACCTATGAAGGCTAGCGATTACCTATGAAGGCTGGCGGGTTAGGGCTTAAGAGTCTCAACCAAATCATTGAGATTAATATGTGCAAGTTGTGGTTTAAATTTTGTTCAAATGACTCCTTATGGGCTAATTTTTTGTATCACAAATATTATTCTCAACATCACCCAATTTTGGTTCATTGGAAAGTGGGTGATTCTAAGATTTGGAAAACAATTATTAAGGCTAGAGCTACAGCTTCGAGATTCATTTTTTGGGATGTCGAACAGGCCAACATCTTGATCTGGCATGACCAATGTGGTCAAGGTGATATTACTTTCCCTCTACGACATGAGTTTTCGAATGACTCGATTCTCTCGGATTTGTGGCTTCATAATAATTGGGATGTCAATAAACTTAATATTGTTTTTGGTGCAAAGATACTATGTTTTCTAAAATTCCTTTAAAGACTACTACTAGGGACCGCCTTATGTAAAAATCTATTGTTCTCTTTCTCCTACTAAAATGTTTTTTGCTAACCTTTATCAGTTTAGTGATTGGAGATGGGGGCATGTTATTTGGAATCGTCTTATTTCTCCATCCATTTCATTCTTTTTTGTGGAGATTTTTTCTCAAAATGCTACCATTAGATGATATTTTGAAGCTTAAAGGTTTGAAATTGGCATCCCAATGCTATTTATGTAAAAGAGATTCTAAAATTGTTACATATATTTTCTTTAGTTTCCCTTTTGCTGCAGATACTTCGAACATTTTGGGCAATCATTTTGCTATAAATTGGTTGAATTCCTCTTTGATTGCTGATTTTCTTAATGTTTGGAGAGATGCAACTTAGGTTGATAAGAAGTTGTTTTGGTTTCCTCTTGTGGCTCTTTGGTTCATTTGGGTGGTGAGAAATGACACTAAATATGACAATTCTAGGTGTGCTCCTTCTATTACTGTTTCTAATATTATTGCTCATTTTCATCGAGCATGTCGTGCTCTCTGCTTACATGGTACTGCTGATCATTCTAAATTAGGTAGGAAGAACATCTTCATTAGATGGCAACCCCCAACTTTAGATTGGGTCAAATTCAATTTTGATGGTAGTTGGATTCCCAACGCGGCTGGTGCCAGGGGGGTTCTTCGGAACCATTCTGGGTAATGTTTGTGTTTCTTACTTCTCTGAACTTGGCCTCATCTCCTTTGGAGACTGAAAGTTGGGCTTTTCTATTGGCTCTACAGGTTCTAATTCACCTCAAAATTTACAAGATTATTTTTTAGACAGACTCTCAAATCCTTATTGATGTGTTCTCTAGGGCTTCTAAGCCTCGGTGGAATTTTATTCATACTATGAATAGAATTTGGGATACTATACATAGATACAACTTGAATATACAAATATCCTACATAATATCCTACATTTATAGAGAAGGGCAACTCTCCTGCGAATTGGTTAGCCCGTACGGGCAAAGATGCTAACGAGGTTGTAAGTGGGATCTCTCCCCTTCCACTGCTTCATATTCTTCTTAATGGGGACATACTTGAAACTCCATATATCATATTTTAGTTTGGTTAACTTTCCAGCTTCTCTGAATTTCCGTTTTGCATTATTTTCCTCTAGGGTATTTATGTGTTTTTTCGATTTTGAAGTTATGGCTTGCCTGACATGGGTTTTTCTCCTTTTGGTAATCATTTTATGGCTTGCTTTTGAAGATTGGGTTTCGGCTGGGGCTTCCTGCTATATAATTTCTGGTTTTTAATTCATTTGATCAGGTTCTAGGCGTGGGGGTCTTGTTGATTCTTGTGGTTGGGTTCTTTTTATTGGTTATGGTGAAATTCCTGTAAGACTCTATATTTCCTATGAACTTACGCATCTTTGGATGGAGTGTGTGGTGCTTGTTTTTCTACAAAAACTTTGCGAGCTTTGGAAGTCTCCAGGGGGAATGTTCGATGCTCTAGCTTTTATCTTACTCTGTCGGGCGAAGTTTGCTTCTCTTTTTGTTCTTCAGCGAATGTTGATTTTTTGGTCTTCTGTGTACATGTAATTTTTGGGTATACTTCTTTTGCTTGACATACTTTTTGGGATACATGTATTTTTGGGTATTCTATACCTTTTAGTTTTTTTTTCTTCTTTTTTGTGTGGAGTTATTTTGTGGATAATGGAACCCCTAGGACCTCAATGTATTTTCTTTTTGCTTTTGGTTTGGGATCCATTTTTCCTTTAATATTTTGTAACTTCTCTTTTAATTAATGCGTAAGGAGCCACGAGCTGCTCTTTTATTAATATGTATGTATGTATGTATGTATGTATGTATGTATGTATGTATATATATATATATATAAACTTATGGCAATGGGGTTCTTTTAGGTGATCTAAAATTTTTGTTTTAGAATTGTAATAGTTCAACTTAGAAAAATTTTTTTAGTATAGTAGATGATATCTAAAGTATCAGAACATTTAGTATTAAATTTAGGAATACTGAATTTTTTTTTAATTCAGACATAATTGAAATTTCTTCAAATTTTAGATTTTTAGAAAAATATTAATTTTAGCATTTATGAGTTATATATTGAAAATAATTTTACTAATACTTTTAGACATTAAGCATAAGATTGATCTTAAGTTTCCTTCCTTACAAAAATTCAAGTGAAATAATTTTTTAATTAAATCCTATTCTCAAACTTCTCCGTACTTTTCGTACTTTACTCTTCCTTTCTTCTTTCTTTTCTTTTTCTTTTTCTTTTTTTTTCCAGGATTTTTTTAATCCCTATTAATTTAAGTAAGGATTACTATCTAGATATGTTTTTAATGATTTTGAATTTCACTATCCATTTTCTAAAGTTAAAAACTTATTTTCTATCTTAACTTAAGATTTTGTTATAGTTTTTGAAAAATAATTTTCATATAATATAAATTCTTTAAAAGTATTATTCTCAAAATCCTTAATTTTTTGAAAATTCAATTTTTCTTACTATAAATAGTAAAATCATTTCCCTAATATTCTCTACTAAATATCTTAACTTTAAATATCTTAACTTTAGTTTCATCTCTTAACTTTAGTTTCATCATTTTTACTAATTTTTCTACTAAGTTCTTCTATATCATTCATAAAAATCAAAAGTTGTAGAATCCTAAAGATAACCCACAACCATAGTTTTTTTTTAAAATAATGCCATTGAGGACAAAAAAGTTAAATTTTCAAAAGTTTTTCACTCTCCCCTAAACTTAAATTCTTAGAAGGATAAAATATTTAGTGCAGAAATGTAGGTAGGAAGAAAATAATAAATATAGATTATAAAACTGACCTTCTATATAGGGTTTTAACATGAAAATATGCAGGTACAAAATGAAAAGGCAGGTGCATAACAATAAGTAAAGCTTCATTAAACATGATGTATCAGAAAGATTTGCTAAAGACTACTCTAAACATAAGCACAAATTTAAAAACACACAGTAGTGCAGTAAAAAAATCCACCAACATAAATAACAAATCATAGCATAAAGTTCAGTACAACATTCTAATATAGACACAAAATCCACAGAAATACAACTACCACAGACACATAATTAAACTACATCCAACAAAAAATAAAGATATAACTACTCCTCATCCTCGTCCTCCTCATCTTCTTCATCTTCATCATCAACATCCTCATCCATATGGGTCTGGGGTTCATAATTTAGATATGGAGGACTAGATGGAAACTGAACATCTTGATTTCCTCGAGAAAACTCACCAGATAGGTATTGAAATTCATATCATAATCATGTTTGAGTTTCAAATATCCCTTAACGCGATCAATCTCATCATCAATATCAGTCACTTTACCTTGTAGATATGCAATATCATGCACTAGTGCATGATAATCATTAGGGTTGTTAAAACGGCTCGTTTTTCACAAACAACTCTTGTTCGTCATGTTAAAAAGCTCGTGTCGGCTTGTTCGCTATGTTAACGGGCTGAACACGAATAACACGAACAAAGATTTATTCGTTCGTGTTCGGCTCGTTTTAGCTCAAAATACTACTAATCAATTATATATATATATATATATATTGATGAGTAGTGTTTTTGAAAAATTTAATTGACTACAAGGCTATAAAGAATTATTACCAATTAAAAGTATTAATTAAAAAAATAGAATAAAAATTATTAAATTGGATTCAAATGATGTTTTAAAGTAAACAATAATTTTTAAATCTTGTTCCAATTGTTAACATCTTATGGCTATGTGATTAGGGTTGTTAAAACGACTCTTTGTTCTGTGTTCGTGAACGGCTCGGGTTCGGCTCGCTAAGCAAACGAGCCGAACACGAACACACTTTTTGAGCTCAAAATATAAATGAACGAAACACGAGCTAAGTCTGACTCACTCGTGTTCGACTCATTTACACCCCTAATAATCACTATGAAGTTCATTCAGAGTGGCTGAAGGGCGAGCAGCAGTACCTAAGTAGATGGTCTTGAAGCGGAGGTAGATGGAATATCTGAACATCCACCCCTAGACCTCAATCCAACATGTAGCTTGTATACATGCACATTGGTCCTGCTAATGGGTTTAAGAGCTTGTAAATGGGTTTAAGAGCTTGTAAAATCTCTTCCCATCTCTCATATCCTACTCCTGATTGCTGGCATAAAGTAAAAATTTGGGCAGGGTATCTTAAACCTCCAATGGTTCCACCTTTAGAAAAAATGTGGATATTATGATAAATCAAAGAGCCAATATTTATAGATTTTATCGGTTGAATACAAAAGTTCAAGGCTACTCTCTCCTTAGTAACCTCATTAAGATGATTGGAAGGAAGAAGTCATGTAGAAATGAAATAGTGACATACCTTGGAGGGCGCATTTAACATTGAGACAGAAAAGTTTACCGTGTGGTCATTCTCAACTTTCCAAACTCCCCTTCCAACTCGTAAATAGCCTCATTCAACTACGACTCAGTAGGCTCAAATGAAGAGTAATTGTAGTTTGTTAATCCGAGAACTCGTAAAGAGTGTTGATCCGCTCTGGTGTAAACTCTACACTTCTTCCTCAAACAAATATATGATCATCAGAGGCTTTTCAGAGGTTGGAATAAAATTTCCCTACAGATAACTTCTATACCAATGAAGTAGCAGAGGCTTTCCCAATGTTGGGTCACAATCAAATTTTCAACACTTCCTTCGTGATTGAAGAAAGCTCGCACTTGAATCAACTTTTTAGAAGTGAGTTGATCATTGTATCTGTACTGAGCTTTTATATTGACGAATTTCATATAATCAAAGGTGACTCTTCTTTTCCTCCTCTTTGTCTCAAAAGCCATGATAATTCTTAAAATTCACAATAATTCCAAATAAATTTCAAATAAAAGTTCTATGAACTCCTAAAAATCAAAATCAAAGCAAAGAAACTTAACACGACGGATCCTTCACTATTTTCTTCCAAATCTTTGAATTTTTTGTATTTCGATAATGTAGAAGAAATCCATGGTGAAAAATAAAATTTTCTAAGCCAAAGTGAAGCTCTTACCAGGAAAAGAAGAAATCTAACGTTTACACTGCACGAAATCACCTTAAAATCAAATGAAATGATGCCATAGGGTGATGGTTCAGTATTGTGTTCTAAGAAGAAGATGAGCCAAATGTAAAAATGGTGAAAACAAGCCAATTTCACGATTTTAGACCGTGATTGGGCGATTCAGTCGAATTGGTGCTTAGGCGCCCAATTCCAACTCTTAGGCGCTAGTTTTTCCAATGATTGGCGCCCATGCGCCAGATTTCGGCCCCTAGGTGCCAGTGCAAAAAAAAAAAATCTTCTTTTATTTTGATAAAATGCACATAACACCAACGCTCTCTAAACTCTAATTAGCCCTATTCAACTTAATTTTCATAATTAAACATTTTCCAACTTCCAATTTTCACAAACAACAAATAACTCACTTATACATATAAATCCAAAAAATTAAACAAACGAACTCATCGATAACTAGACACTTAATATAGTGTTATAATCAAAACAACAAACATACTGGCGCTGCAAACTAATAAGCAAATACTAATAGTCATTTACATAGACTCGATGACATTTAATAATAAAATTGCAACACAACACAGAAAAGCTCTTACAAATCCAAATTCAATACTTTTGAGCTACTACATGCTTTCATCCACAACACTGTCCGTCTCTCTAAATTCACCCATCAACCGGTGGTGTACATACAAGTTAAAGAAAGGACGGTAAGGAAATTTGGTTGTCGAATCATCCTCGATCCAATTGTTTTTCTTAAACATTCATACTTTTGCCTCTACAATAAGTGCAATATGATATGATTGTTGTTTGATATGTCAATCCAAATGGTCAAACTAATCAGAGATGTTGTTGATCCTGTTCATAATAATAGTCATCTCCTTTTCCAACTTCTTAATCTTTTTTAAGATAATAGCAAGGTTATCTAGTAGTTGGGATCGAGAAAATGATGCTGAATTCTGAGAAGGCCGATCCATAGAAGTATTTCGTTTCGCCACGGCTTCACGGGCGGGCTAATAATGCTTGAATTGTCTTTTTTGGGTTTAATTGCTGAAAAAGTGGTCTGAACGACCCCGAATGCGAAACGGACTCCTCGATTGCGTCCAGAACGTCGACTTTACATAAGATGGACATTCATTTTACCACAATGCCAAGCTATAACAATATAA
>NW_018165215.1:0-1182 GCF_001263595.1 Phalaenopsis equestris
GGCGAGCCCAATGGCGCCGACGACGAGAATTTCCCAAGAATACAGATTAAATGATTTAGAGGCCCACCGATGGTGCCCTCGAGGCCGCCGATGGCGAGATCGGCGGTTATCTCAACAGGTTAATGTCCAAAAGTGCGTTGGATGTGGACGATTTTTGGAGGGATGCTTAGGCAACTCTTGGGAAAACTCTTCTACATCTTCAAAAGAAGATTTTGGTCGAAAATTAGAGGCACCGAGAGTCTTTTGGAGTTTGCATAGAGGCTCCTGGGCACAAGAGAGGTTCAAGTAGTGTGTAGAGAGTTTAATTGTGAGGAATTCTTCGAGAGATTGTTAGAGTGGAGGGAAAGTGAGAGCTATAAAGAGAGGAAGAGATTCAAAGGAACTTTGAGCAGTCTACTTGGGGAGGAATTAGAGATAAGTGCTATTTACTTGTTGTAGTTTGTATGACTTTGCTTTTATATATGAATTTTGAGTTTTGTTGTGTCTTCCCCATGAGTTCTGAGTAGTTTTCTCTCTCTTTCTCCTTGTCTTGAGATTTGTGAAATGGTGATTTGAATTGGTTGAGCCATGAACATGTTAAAGAAGTTGTGATGATCTTTTCACTTTGATCTTAATTTACTTTCAATCTGGCCAATTGATTTGTTAAAATATGTTGAATTATACAACTAAAGTGAAGATTACATCCAAGATTCAAGGAGGTCAAAGTCCTTGAAAGTTGGGTGCAAATAAATAGGGAAATAAAATTATAGAGCGTATAATTGGAAATTTTAGAGTGACAGACTAAAATCCTCAATTCGGTCCTATCGTTTGGGTGCTGAAGTGTAGATGTTAGCCCTCAGGCGAGGGGAACGTGGGATCTCCGAAGTGAGAGCTGGTATCCTCCCAGCCTAGCTGCAGATTCAGTAACCAAGCATAGGATTAGTCAATGTTCTTTATTCCTGAACCAAAGGGTAAAAAATAGGTATGCTCCTATTTGGCACAATCCAATTTGAACTAATTCACTTTACCCATTCACTTCAATTTCTTGACAAGGAGAATGATGTTTTCTTATATATTGAATTTCACATTAGAAACTTTATTAGTAGAGTTAGTTATTTAAGAGTTATTAAAATTACATATTTATTTCAATTGTCTATTAGTGACAGATAAGCAATTTGAACTATATTGTTGTGATTAAGTATT
>NW_018165215.1:1839-3211 GCF_001263595.1 Phalaenopsis equestris
TGAGTGGCTTTACACTTAGAGACAAAATGCGAAATGAATATATCCGTGATAGGGTTGGTGTAGCTCCAGTGACAGACAAAATTAGAGAGAGTCGTCTTAGATGGTTTGGTCACATTAAACATCGACCATTTGATGATCCGATTAGAAGAGTAGATGTTTTAGATTTGACTTATGTTAAGAAAGACAGAGGTAGACCTAGTATGACTTGGGCATATTGTATAAAAAATAATCTTAATTTATTAGAATTAAATGAAAATATGGTTCTAAATAGGACAATGGAGAAAATGATTCATATAGCCGACCCCAGTTAGTGCGATAAAGGTTTTGTTGTTGTTGTTGTTGTATTATGGAACTGCTTTTATTAAGGATCCTAACACTGAAAAGATATTTAAAGTTAATGAGCATCATTTGAAACATTATTATGAAGGGCACATACCTCAATTTAAAGAAGTTTTAATGTTAAGTCAACCCAACTAAACAAATGCTAGCTGGTCAAGCTGACGACGTTAAACCAAGCGTTTTGTGGGAGGAAACCCATATGTATATTATTATGTATTACTATTTATTTTGTTAAGTGTCTTATATATTAGTAAATAATAATCCTACACAATTGCATTTTTTGTAAATTAAGTCAAATATTGGTATTGGAGGAAAAATTGGAATCAAATTGAATAAAAAAAATGAAAATCACAATTTTATGAAAATCACATGAAAATCACAATTTTGGCCATTGGCACCGACAACGCCAGAATGGGCGCCGACGGCGCCCTAGATAACGGACATTAGCGCCAGCAACGCCAATCGGGAGCGCCGACGACACCGAGTGCGGTTGGACGGTTTTAGATGACTTTTAGCAGGTTTTGACACGATTTCACTTCATAATAACCACCGGGACGAGTTTAAAAAGGCCTAGAAACATCCTTGGATGCCTAGTAACTTTGTATTTTTGGATTCCATGGCTTCCAATTCCAGAAATACTTTGAGGTATGAAGTTTTAAACAAAAGAAAGTTTATTAGTTTCAACGCGCAGTGATTATACGATAAAGTTATTACAAAAAGGAGATTGATCAAGGAAAGATGATCTGTTAATCATGGAGTGATCAATCTTACTGGTTCGATAGATAAAATCATTCTGCAAAGGCGTTGGGAAGTTTTGTGTTACACTACGTCTGTGGTTGTCGTACCTGTGGTGAAAGAGTTTTATGCAAACTTACATGGAATTACTCAAGGTGTTGTCTTTGTACGAGGTAAGGCTGTACCATTTACTCCTGCAAGGATTAATGAATTGTATATGATAGACAACATTCCAATATGTCATTATACAAATTTCATTCCTACACGAGATTTGATGCAAGACGTGTATAATCTTCTG
>NW_018165215.1:3454-6711 GCF_001263595.1 Phalaenopsis equestris
GGACCAATTTATGGACTTGGGCATCCATCTACCATCTTTTTGATTTGCAGTCAAGCCCAAGTTCCATATGAAAGTTGGGAAAAGACTTTATTACCTTGGGAGCCCATGAATATTATAGATGGGAATTATTGTGGAAATAGAAATGAAGCATTAGAAGCCATCATAGATCAATCTTCACATGCTTCAACTCCATTAATACCACCAAGAGTTGGAAGTTTGCTTGCTTTGGAAAAGAAATTGAAGAAAATTGAAAGGGAACTTCCGAGTATTATGAATGCACTAGGAGATCTTAAATACCTTTTTGATCACCTAGATTGGAGAATGAAAGAAAATTTTGATCACACAGAAACTTTTGAAGTAGCATTAGTTCAAATGTTTAAAGAAAAATGGTGGATCGAAGAAAAATTGACAGATCAATTCCCGTACAGATCCTTCTACAACTTCTATGTTCATTACCAATCTATGGGAGATATCAGAGGAGCAGAAAGCACTGAAGAAGAGGTGTAATAATTGAAGAATTTAAATTCTCTATCTATTTTAGAACATTATATATATTTAGTGTAATTGTGTGGATTTAATTTGGTTTGGTTTGTTTTTTTTTTTGCTTTAGAATTCTGAACTTTGATTGTGTGTATAGTTTTGTGATAGCGTTTAGTGTGTATAGTTTTGTGATAGCGTTTAGTGTGTATAGTTTTGTGATAGCGTTTAGTGTTGTGGCTTGATTTCGCCGCTGATTTATAATTAGTTTATTTAATATGTGTGATTGTGTAATTAAAAAAATTGTGTTTGTAAAAAAGTGTACTTTCATATATAAAAGTTAGTTTGTTGATTGTTTGTGAGAGTTCCTGTTGGTGAGATGTTTTGTTTTGTGAATTATTGTTAGATAAAAAATTGTATTTAAAATACTAAAAATTTTGGAGTAAGTCGATAGGAAATTAAAAATTTAAAAAATCAAAATATGAAATTTTCGGGCCTTCAGCGCCGACGACGCCCTCCCGACAGTAGATTTTAACCCATAAAAATTTGCAATTTTTACTGTGGCCACCATTTTTAAGCTTAAGTCATCTTCAACCTTTGGTTTGGGTGGCTAGGGCTTGATTGTGGTCGGATTTGAGGCGATTTAGAGACTAAAATACATCGGATTTCATCTTCTCCAGGTAAGAGCTACACTTTAAACAAAATTTTTTTGATTATCACCAAGGATTTACTCACATTGTATGGATCTGAAAATATGAAAATTTGTTGAGAAAATCTTTTGGTGATGAACTCTTATATAGTGTTTTGAAGTTTAAAATGTTTTGCATTTTGATTTTTAGAATTTTAGAATTTATTCGGATTTTTTAAAATTTTCTAGATTTCCTATAGCACCTAGATCGAGCGTAAGGAAAGTAGAATATGACGAGCAGAGATTTGTTAGCTTTAGAGCCAGTGCTCGATTTCATAGCATTTGTGAAAATAAGAAAGTAATTCAGGACCGAGGTTTTAAAAATCTAGGAGGAGAAGTTGAACGTTTGATTATTTCTCGGCAATGGTAAAACATTTTATTGTCGATGCGATAGCTGGGATTTTAATGGAATTTTATGCCAAACTTCTTGAAGCTTCTGATGATTATATATTTGTTTGTAGAAAAACGGCAGAATTTACCCCAAAGAAAAAAAAATGAGTTTTATTATGTAGAAGATGTGTATACATGCCAGTATCATTCTTTTTCTGTTATAGATGAGGCTTTAGATGAAGTTATTTCTGTTCTGACTAATGAGAAAGGGGCTTTGAAAATAAAAACTGGAGTTAAGTTAACTTTCCTCGTACTAGTTTAAATACAGTATCTAAGGCCTGACATTATTTTATTTCTGGAAGAATGATTCCGACGAACCATCATAGTGAGGTGGCCAAAGATAGAGCCATCCTGAATTATTGTATTTAGCAATTTATGAACATAAATGTGGGCTATATTATTTAAATGGAAACTCGATCTATTGCTCTGGGAGAGACTTCTGGTGGATTGGCACACCCTGCTCTTATTTACACACTTTGTGAGCAGGCGTGAGTTGATTTTTGACCTGATAAAGAGAGGATTGAGCCTCAGAGACCTATTGGGCCTGCAAACATCAAGACATATGAATCTCATGTTGAATGGAGATCTGGCAGTAAGGCTAGAGATATTCCTTCTACTTCTAAGGATATTCCTTCTACCTCTGATGGACCTACTTCTAGTGACCCCAGCAATAGATAACTTTTGGATCAGATGATGATACAATAGGGATATATTTTGAGGGTGGATTATAGGATGCATAATATGAAAGACAAAAATGCTCACACTAATGATTTGATTGGGCAAAAATTTGAGTATGATGCTTCTTATGATGATGCTTTTGTTAGATACCTGAGGGAAGAACATTCAGTTTAGTTCCCTGTTCACCCTGTGTTTACTCCATATCAGCAACATAAGTTGGATGCAGATGAAGACGAAGTTGATATTGACTAGTGACCTTTTTATTTGTTTGCTTGTGTTTGTACTGTGTGATTACATTGTTTGTGTCGTGATGTTGTTTATACTTTGTTTGTTATGTTATGTGAAACTGTAATGTGGAAGACTGTTTTCATTTTTAGAATTTAGTTTAGTTCTGTTGTTATTTTCAACACTTTGATCCATTTTGTGATTAGCTCTTTCTCAGCAAATTTTATATGTATTATGTGCAATTTAATGTTTTTAGCCTTGTAGTTTTCATTTTAGCACCTGTAGTTTTTTCAAAATTTATGTTCAAAAATCAGAATCTCCAACAGGTATAAATTTTTTATGTATTTAATGCTTTCTTTTACCCTTCATTTTTAAAGCTCTTCATGTAAAAATCTTTCAAAATTTTAAGTTTGGGGGGAGAAGAAGAAAAATCATTTTTAAAGAGAGAGAAAGAACTAAATTTTATTCGTCCTCACTTAATTATATTTTCAAAATTTTAAATTTAACATAACATTTGGTATTAGAGGTTAACTTTGGATAACTATATTTATGTGCTAAATATATAATAAATTTAAGTAAAAATTTTCAATAATAAAGGTTAATTCTAGGGGCTAAGATATTTGATAAAAGAGAATAAGACTATGTTTTTCTATTTTTAGTAAAGGAAATTTGTATTTTTGAAGTATTAAAAATCTTAAAAGATTCATGTAAAAAGAAAAGAATTAAAGTTTATGAAATCTTTAAGTTAATATAAATTTATTAAGTGAAGAAATGTAAAAAGTTTTTAACTTTAAGAAGA
>NW_018165215.1:6763-8108 GCF_001263595.1 Phalaenopsis equestris
TGCTAAGTGACTTTAATATAACAAATTGCAATTTTTCTTGAAAGAAATAGACGATCAGAAACCTTAGACTTAATTATTGAATATCTTTACACCTTTACTATTAACTGGAGTTATGTTGAATTTTTCTTAAGTTATACTATTATATTTCAAAAACTAAAATATGGAAGTCTAAAAGTTAAGGTCTTTATCATAAGCCATATTTTTTTTATGTAGTAAAGGAGTTGCTTGAGGACAAGTAACATGTAAGTTTGGGGGATTTTGATACACCAAAAATATATGCATTTTTAAACCCATATTTTATACCTATTTCTGACAATATTGCACTTTAATGAAAGGCATTTTGATGTTTTCTTGCAGGTTGTTGATTTTTAGGCCTTAAAGCAAAAAGAAAGCAAAAAGGATGAAATTTGGAGTCAAAATGACGTTTTTAAAGAAATGCCTAGCGCCGGTAGTGCTGACGGCGCAGAAAAAATTAACGCGGAGATTTTTTACTCAGTGTCCATGGCACCAAAGGCGGTGCAGACCTTGATTCTAGAAGGTTCGATGTATTTGGACAATTTTTTGAAGATTTTTTGGAGGCACCTCTTGGAGAAACGACCTTGGGCTCTATTTGGGGGCAAATTTCATCAGAAAAAGCACTCCTCTACTTTTATTTTCGCACCACATCATTCCATTCCACTTCCATATTAGAGTCAATTAGTGATTTTGTTTCCATAGTTTAGAGTTTTGTGGTGAGATTTAGTATTAAACTTTCTGTAAAAGTGTTGGAGAAGGAGAAAACTAAGAGATATCTTCTTCCTGCATTTCTAAGAAAAGGCTACAAATAATTTGCTTTGAGAAAGAGTTTTCAGATAAGTATCATTTGTTTAACAGTGTTGTATGAACCTTCTTTTATATATGAAATTTGTGTTTTGTTATTTCTTTGTCATGAAGTCTGAGCAGTTCCCTCTATCTTTCTCCCTACTCTGAGATATGGTGAAATGAAGAGATAATATGAATGTGCCAATTAAATTGTTAAAATGTGTTGTGAAACATATGATCCGGGAAATGGAGTATGTGTTCTACAGCAAAGTAAGAATCACATTTGATTCCATGAAGGAGAACATCGTTTATGGAATTAAGTGCAAATAAATAGGGAAATACTACTAGTTGGGTGTAGAATTGGAGAACCTTTACAGCGACAGACTAAAATCTTCAATTAAGTCTTAGTGTTTAAAAATTGAAGCGAGAGCTAGCCTTCAGGTGAAGGGAAGTGGGAGCTCTGGAGTGGGAGCCGGTATCCTCCTAGCCTAGGCACGGATTTAGGGACTAAACACTGAGATTAGCCAATGATTTTCTATGCACT
>NW_018165215.1:8139-9733 GCF_001263595.1 Phalaenopsis equestris
AATACATATTATGAACATTTATTCATTTTACCATAGCCTCATTGTCATTGAAGTGGGAAGGATGCTTTTTCACATAAGAATGTCCGTTACATAAACATAGTTAATAGATGAGTATTTCTTGTTTTAAATTTTGCATATTTTATGTAATTATGTATCTGATTTAATAATAGTTTAGAGATTTAATTATGATTACATCTCAATAATTGAAATTAGTGGCAGTGACCTTGGTCATAACTCTTATGCATAACTTTATGTGAATTTCCAAGCAAATTTATCATTTCCAGTTTAAACCTTCCTCGTAGGATCAATATTTGGGGCTTAAAAAGAAAGTCCATTATTACTTGATAACGATATGTATACTTGCATAGAATCCGAATAATAATTGATTATATTTAATTAAAGTTTACACAATCGATCGCAACAAAAAAGTCAGATCAAATTGTTATTCCAGTTAATGTTGGGATGGTTTTTCCAACATTTTGTTGTAATAATTAGAATAAGGATTATTAGATTTATGGATAATTGCATTCAAATCTCAAATGTATGAATCTTGGAATCAATCATTTGTTCAAATTAATTTTCCTCAATCACTTGAGGTGTTTGAGATAAATTCATTCCCAATTGATCTAACTTTCTTGATATTGCAAATACTTGATAACATTTAAATCATGAAAACTCGCTATTCTTTTAGGATTTACCCATTTAGAAGGCCATTGAAAATTATTCATAGTCATTTCTTCAATTAAAGAACATGCTTCGTGAAAATGTTTTGACATTAATGATACATCACCAACAACCTCAATATTAGATCTTAATGGTCCTACTAACCCATTATAAAATATTTGAATCATTAATCAATCGGGTAAAGAATAGTGTGGACACTTCCTAGGAAGTTCTTTAAAGTGCTACCACGCCTCGTATATTGATTCCCCTTCAAACTGATAAAAAATGTAATATCATTTCTAAGCTTAGCAGTCTTTGATGGTAAAAAATACTTAGCTAAGAACAAGAATTTCTGTGCTAGGTCAATTTCTGTGCTAGGTCACTCCAGGTTCTCATAGATCTGGGTCCCAATGAGTTTAACCACATTTTACCTTTATCCCTTAAGGAAAAAGGAACAGCCTAAGTCTAAGAACATCATTGGGGACATCATTATACTAAAATGTAGCACAAAGTTCTAAAGAACTTGCAAGATGTAAATTAGGATCTTTAGATGGAGTTGGCTCAAATTGGTTATTCTGTACCACTTGAATTATAATAGGTTTTAATTCAAAAATATTAGCTTCTACGATAGGAGTTTGTACACTTCGATGAATTTCATCTACGATAGAGTTAGCATAACCTCTTAATGGTTTTGATACATTCTCATCAACTTGATTTTATAAATTACTATGTATAGTACTTTCCATTTCATGGAAATTTTGAATCTATTTTTGTTTTCTAATTTTTCTAATAGTTCGCTCTAATACAGAATCCTATGGTGCTAAAACTTCAGATCCAACATTGCACCTACACTTTTTAACGATAAATATTAAAGTCAGCAAAACACACTAACTGAATAATAAATATATCTTATATATATATATATATATAT
>NW_018165215.1:9817-34353 GCF_001263595.1 Phalaenopsis equestris
ATATATATATATTAATACAAGTACATATATAAAAAAATAATATAATTTTTCTATAATTGAAAATTAAGATTTTACTAAGTCAGAAAGGTTTCATTGCTAAGTCTTTCCCAACAACGATGCCAAAAACTTGGCCCCACCCACAGTTACACAATTATTTAATTTTAAAGATACAGCAAAAAACTTTGACCCATATTATATTTACCGGCTAGTGTGAAAAATTAAATATTATATAAAGATGATAAAAAATATTTACACACTAGGGGTACTGCAAGGATACGTATCATTTCAAGTAATATTAGATTTTCTTTAAAAATCCCATTATCGATCCAACGAGGAAACTACAAAACACTTATAAAATTGACTTTAATAAAACTTACCTTTAATTGTAGAAAACTTATATATGAAATGATCGTTAGTTTTTGAGAAATATCTAATCCTATAGAATTAAAGGAATACTAAGTATGCTATGAAAATGCAAAATGTAAATGAAAGATAATTTAAAAAGAATTTTAAAATGCAAAGTTACGTCTACTATAAACTAATAATGTATGAAGAGTTCAAATTTGTATAAAACATCCTTTCCCTTGCAATGAGTTTATAATCATTGTAGGAATAAAATAATTTTAAATATAATTAATATATTATGTCAAATAGGAGTAGGAGCAATTATATTCAATACCCTCGGTCAAGTGTATAAAGAACATTGTATAATCTAGAGTTTGGTCCTTAAACCTGTGGTTATGCTGGGAAGATACTAGCTCAAACTATAGAGTTCCCACCTCCCTTCCCATGAGGGCTAACACTTTGCTTTAGTTTCCAAATATCTGAACCAAATTGGAAATTTTAGTTTGTGACCCTAAAATCTCCAATTCTACGCCCATCAAAACTTATTTCTTTATTTATTTGGACTTTACCTCATGGACTAAATTCTCATCCATGAGACTAAATGTGTTTCTTATTATGTTGTAACATAGCCCATAACAATATGTCACACCATTTTACAATGAATTTTAACAAATCAATTAACCAGATTGACAAGTAAACGAAGCATAGAGTTTGAATCATCACAATTTATGGAATTTTAAAAGCACTTCTACTAAACTACATTCCTACATATAATTATTCCACATTACAGGGAGAAAAACAAAGGAAACAATTCAGATCTCATGGGGAAGAAACAATAACACATGGATTTATATATCAATAAAAGTTTACAAGACAAGACAAAGTAAAATAAATGAAGTACAAAACTTATCTAAAACTCTTTCTTATGGCAAATCTCTTGTAGCCTCTCATTAGAAATGCAGGAAGAAGATATCTCTCACTTGCTTACTTGGAATCTGTAGTGATGAAGATATCTCTTACTTCTCTTCTTCTCTTCTAAATCTGCAACAAGCCTTCAAGACTTTCTCCTCTCTAGGAAGAATCCACTTCTCTATAATAGACTCCCTTTCTTCCTCCCAAAATTCTCTCTTTTGAACCTACTAAAGTATCTTTAAATAAATCTCTTAAAATCCCCAAGAGTCTCTTGAAACACTTTTTCAAAATTCATCCAAATTCAATGGATCTTTAAGATAACCGTCGTTGACGCCTAGGCATCGGATTCTGACACCTAGGCACCATCATCTCTATTGTCTGGAGCCTAGGCGCCAGATTCTGGTGCCTTGGTACCAAATCAACTTTGGTATTTTCACTTCATTTGACTCTAATTTGCTCCATTTTCGTTCCATTTGCTCCATTTACTCCATTTAGTGTACTTACAACCAAAAACTTCAAAAATACCTTTTATTAAAGCACAATATCATAAAAAATAGGTATTAATGTACAACTAAAAGCAACATATTTTAGGCATGTCACATATAGAGACACGACTCCCTGTAGAAAAGTACCCTAACACGCTTCCGTGCATATCAAGCATGCTGCCACACCAAAAACACAAAATAAGAAAGTTGCCTAGCTAGGGCAACCAATTTAGCAAATAACAATAGCCAAGCATCAAAAAGTCAATATAGCACCCTTGATTTTAGCTTAACACACCATTTAACAAAAAGTGTCCTAATCTAGAACTTAAGTGCACAGGGTAATGTCTCCGACTATCGTATGAGTTTGACGAGGTTACCACGCCAGCCCCGTCATGAAGATTCAAGGGATCTAAAGCACGTCGGCATCAAAAAGTCAATATAACACCCTTGATTTTAGCTTATCACACCATTTAACAAAAAGTATCCTAATCTAGAACTTAAGTGCACAGGGAAATATCTCCGACTATCGTATGAGTTTGACGAGGTTACCACGCCAGCCCCGTCATGAAGATTCAAGGGATCTAAAGCACAGCATCAAAAAGTCAATATAGCACCCTTGATTTTAGCTTAACACACCATTTAACAAAAAGTGTCCTAATCTAGAACTTAAGTGCACAGGGTAATGTCTCCGACTATCGTATGAGTTTGACGAGGTTACCACGCCAGCCCCGTCATGAAGATTCAAGGGATCTAAAGCACGTCACAAAAGAGGGTGACATTTAAAATTAGTGGCCTCATATATGACATAATTTATAAATTTTTAAAAGTAGATCAGATAATACATAAATAATAAAAATATTCATTTTTATTATTTTAAAATAGTAGACCTACAATGTGGGTCCATGACACATGTGGTACATGTTAGAATTGTTGGATCCTTAGCCCACTCATACTCGTGTCAATCCTGATTACTTAACTCATATTGCTCACTGAAATCAACCTAGCAAGCAATGCTCTTCAAGGCATTGCGATCAACACGGGTAATCAAGGCTTATGAGCAAACAAAAAAATATGTAAGAAGCCCACATTGTGATTTTTCAATTGAAGTACGAAATAATTACAATGGGCGCCTAGAAGGGCAAAACACACATCATACAAATGAGTGCAAGGATGTTGCATGCAACGTGACACACACGAACGTGATGTACCTGTAAAATCAGGCTACTTATATGAGGAATTAAGTCTGCCTAGGGACTCGGGGTGCCATACGACTAGTAGACACCGACTATAAGTCAGTTTGCATCGAGTGAAAAGAAACTTATGAAGATGATTCACACCTTACTTAAGAGACACTCACTAAGCACACATACAAACATGCAAGCTATGTAATATACAAAGAGGAAGTGCACCAAAGTGGTGAAGGTCAGTGCATCATGAAGGAAAAGACTAAAAAATTGACTAAAAAATTTGGGCGTACCACTGAGGTAATAACCCAAAAGGTTAGGTACGTCGTGAGGGTAGTGACTGTGGGCGTACCACTGAGGTAATGACCCAAAAGGTTAGGTACGTCGTGAGGGTAGTGACTCGAAAGAATGGGTATATCATGAGGGCAAGGACTCGTAAGGGTAGGCATGTCGTGTGGGCAGCGACTTGACAGATGAGTATGATAAGGAGGAAATGACCCATGGGATGAGCATGAGGTAAAGGTAGTGGTCAGACATATGGGTATGCCAATGAGGCCATGGTCTAGGGATGGGTATGTCGTGAAGGCAGTGACCCGATAGCTGGGTATGCTAGCAAGCAGTGACCCGATAGATGGGCATGCTGTGAAGATAGTGGCATGACAAATGGGTATGCCGAGGAGGCGGTGACTTGGGGATGGGCATGCCGTGAAGGCCGACAAGGAAGTGACCCAAGGATAGGCATGTCGTGGATGCAACAGCCCCTACATATTGGTCTATCGAGGAGGTAGTGACCCAGAAGAATGAGTGTGTAAGAAAACACCAAAGTTCAACTTAGGAACTTGATGATGACCTTGCAAGACATAGGACACCATAAATGCTTTGTGAGATCACTTGGGGTATATGATGCTGCTGATTAGAATTACACCTTGCTAATGACCAAATTCCATTCAAGCATGCACACATGCAGTATGATACAAAAGCATACAAGCATGCAAGTGGTCAGTCAACTGGACCGTGGTGGCCGGTCAGACCGAAGAGGTGGGTGGATTGATCAAGAGTAATCAATAAGACCCGAAATATGGGTGATTGACCTAGGACAACCAATCGAACCCAAAGGATAGAGTGATTGACCCAACCCATAATTACGTAGTAATTAAGTTTCCAGAAAGATGGCAAAAAAACTTGACCTAATTTATTTTAGCGTCTAGTGTGCATAATGGAGATTTTACAGAATTTAGAATTTTATTAATAGTTTATAGAATTGGGGTGCTATGCAAGTATACATACTGTTTTAAGTTATATAGAATTTTCTTTTAAAACTCCAGTATTGATCCCATTAGGAAGGTGAAGTTCTTTTAATGGACTTAGAAAAAGTTTACTGTAACTATAGACAACTATCTAGGAAATGTGGTAGCAAATTTATAAGTAAAAAAAGAAGTTAATAAGTTCCTAGCAATTATATTTCAAAGATTAAAAGGATGTAGTATTTCTAAACTAGTTTTACGTGAAAAAGATCAAATTGTGTAAAAGTTCTTTCCCTTGTAAAGAAATCATAATCAGTGTAGGAAGCAATTGTCTAAAGGTTTAAATGTAGTTTTTGTGTCAAATAGGAGCAATACTATTCTTTATCCTCTTTTGAGTGCATAAAGAACATTAGTTAACCAAAAATTAAGTTCCTAAATCCTTGGTTATGCTGGGTAGGTTCTAGCCTATCACCTTCAGATTACCCACCACCTCCATTATTATGGAATAGCCTAGCCATAAGTTCCAAACTCTAGATCAAATTGGTTAAGGTTCTAGCTTGTTACCCTAGAATCACCAATTTACGCCCATCAAAACTTTTCTCCCTATCTATTTGCACTAACTAATGGGCTACCTTCTCATCCACTATATTAATTTGATTTTTATTAGTTGAGGAACACATAACCCTTCTTGGTCACTAGGGATTCACAAAAAATTTTAATATACCAATTGACCAGATTGAAGATGTAAATTAAGTATTAATTAATGAATCATCAAAAGTATGAAATAAGATAAATCTTAAACAATTCTATTCCTACACGATTATTTCTATTCCAAGGAGAAAGAGAAAGGAAACTACTCACACTTCATGGGGATAACACAACAAAACATGATTTATATTAAAATCTAAGTTTGAACAATAAAACAAAATTCAAACAAAAATACAAATTACTTATCTAAAACTTCTCTCCAAGCAATTCCTTTGAAGTTCCTTTGATGACTTCTTACTCCAATGAACACACCAAAACACACACTAGAAAGAATCTCACCAAACTCTCTCACACACACACTCACGCCAAAATCACACCCAATCCTACTACTGCTCTCCCTTTCTTCAAGCCCCCTTTCGATCAACCAATTCTTTCACAATTCTTTCTTTAAATAAAGCTCTTAAAATCACCAAGAGTCCCAATTCTTTCTTCAAATAAAGCTCTTAAAATTACCAAGAGTCACTTCATGCTCCTTTTTAAAATTCATCCAAATTCATTGCACAAAAATCAAAACCATTTCTGGCACCTAGGCACCAACCTTCTAAAATCCCATTTTAACTACCTGACGCCTAGGCGTCAGGTAACTTTTTGCTCCTCTGGTCTATTTGATCCCATTTTGCTCCGTTGTTACTTCTTTTGCTCTTAAACTCCATCTCTTGTACCTGAAATCAAAATCACACAAAATATCTTTCATTAAAGCTCAATATCCTTAAAAATGAGCATAAAATGTATATATAACTATAAAAGATTTTAAGGTGTGTTAATTCCCCCAAACTTAAACGTACTTATCCTCAAGTAACTCATTTATTTTGTAAAATAATTGATTTAACTTATGGTAGTGGGTTTTATTATAGATTACTATACTTTTGCCACATTAATTTAATGGTGAAACTTTAGAAAAAAAATTGTAATAACTCAGGTTAGAACTGAGGTATAAGAGTATCTAGTACTTAAGTTAGGAATTTTATTTTTCTATTCATTTCAAAAATAATTGTAATTTTTCAAACTTAGGAATCTTAGAAAAAATTAAAAGATAGAATAATATGAGGACTCTACTAGTAAAGATTTGACTAATACATTTAAAAGAAAGAATAAGCATAAAAATGTAAATAAATTTTTTTCTTTATGACAATTCAAGTGAAGCCAATTTTTAATTAGGCATCTCCCTACATATTTTTCTTTTAACTTTTCCTTTTCTTTGATTTTTTTTTCTTTTTCTTTCAGGATCATTTTTAATTCTTCTTTTCTTTTCTTTTTATGTGAGTACTATTTCTGCATAACCTTTAATGTTTTTAAACTTCAGTATCCTTTTTTTAAAGTTAAAAACTTTTCACTTTTCTTTACTTGGTAATGTAAAAACTTTCACTTTTCTTTACATGGTAATGTGTATTAGTATAAAAATGATTTTTCATAGAGACTTTAATTCTTTTTGAAGTGTAAATCTAAAATCCTTAGTGTTTCAAATTTATAAATTTTCCTACTTTAAATAGTAAAAACATATTCGTATACTTTTATACCAAATATCTTAACTTTAACACTACTCTTAATCACTAAAACTTTGTACATAAGTTTACTATAGCATTCATAAACTTAAAATTATAATTCTCTATAGATAACACCACATACCACAAGTTATGTTAAAATAATTTATAAATAAAGTTTATTGAGGACAACAACAACAACACAACAATAAGGCCTTAATCCCACTGCTTAGGGTCAGATACATGAATCCTTTTCCTCCATTGCATCCTATTTAGTGTCATATTTTAATTTATTTATATAAAATTAAGATCATTTTTTTGCAATTAGCCAAAGTTTATTGAGGAAAAATAAAATCTAATAATTTTTTTAAAAAAAGCTTTTCTCCCTCCCTCAAACTTGAATTTTTAAATAGTTTAAGACATTATATTACAAAACAAGTATAAAGAGAGAAAATTTTTAACATATTTATCATCTATCAAAAGGCTGTAAACATGAAAATAATAAAGGTACAAGTAGTAAAAACAAGTATGTGTAGTAGTAAGTAAACATATTTAGAATAGAAAGTACAAAGTAAAGAATTATTCTCATACACAAGCAGTACATATATGAAATGGTGCAAAATGTAAATAGAGGTGCACTGAAAACTAAAAAAGTCCAGAATCCACATCATCAGTAAACATAAATATCACAATATTCAGTACAATCAAATAACTAAAAGTCAGCAATAACTACTGAAAGTAAATACAACAAAACTCAGAGTAACTACTCCTCATCATCATCCTCATCATCATCTTCATCCTTATCCATATCCTTGCGGCGTTCAAACATCTGATAATGAGGATAAGCAAGGAACTCTATGTTATGATCTCCTCTCATAAAGCTCACGAGGGAAGTATTGAAACTCGCTTCATAATCACTTTTACTTTTTAGATAATGTTCCAAATGTTCGCAATATTCTTCATTTTTCTACAGCCGATATTGTACAAAAAGTATATCACCTTGTTTTATCTAGATTTGCTCAAGTACAGTGTCCATACAGAAAGGAGGATGAGTTAAAGTACTGAAAGTGGAAGGCCTCGAAGCTGAAGTAGATGGAATATCAAAAGCTCTAGCCAAGGATCTTCCATATAAGTCCACATTAGCCTTATCGATAGACTTTAATAATTGTAGTATCTCTTCCCAAGTATAATCTTTAACCTTAGATTTATTTCAAATAGTAAGGACAAGAGAAGTGTAGCCCAAACCTGCTGTACTACTAGCACCAGCTGATATGAAAGTAGAAATGTAAATGAGAGAGCCAACATCAACAGGTTTCATTTTCTTAATGCAATAGTTTAGAATGGCTCTCTCCTTGGTCACTTAACTCATATGATTTGTAGAAAGAAGTCAAGCAGAGATAAAATAGTGTCACGCTTTAGATGGGGCATTAAGCATTGAAGAGGAAAAATTTACCTTATGTCCGTTCCTAAATTTTCATACTCCATGTCCATCCGTCACAAATCCAATAATCTCATCAAGTTCTGATTTAGTAGGATTGAATTCAGAATAGTAGCAATCCTGAATAGGAGGCAACTGGTATAATGCATTGATCCGCTTAGGAGTAAACTCAACTGCTCTCTCCCAAGCAAACACTTCATTTTCAGGTGCCTGAAGCAGATTCACATAAAATTCTCAAACTACAAAAATAACCGCTACAACAGTGAAGTAGCAGAAACTTTCCAGCGACAAGCAACAATCAGATTCTCCACAGATCCCCCAGGACTAGAAAAACTTCATTCAACTTTAAGCTTCTTCGATAAGAGAAACTCATTGTATCGATCTTGTGCTTTTAAATTAAGAAATTTCTTATTATCGAAGACTTCCTTCCCGTTTCCCCTTTTTGTTTTTAGAGCCATATCAAAATCTAAAAAAATCCAAATAAATTCCAAATATAAGTCTTAAAGGCACCAAAAAGAAATTTTCAAGCAAGCAAACTCTTCCATCATGGATTTTTTCTAATTTCTCCATATTTTTCAATATTTTCAAAATTTATATAATGTAGAAGATATCCAAGGTCAATAAAGAAAATTTCTTTGGCAAAGTGTAGATCTAACCCGAAGAAGAAGAAATCCAAAGTTCTAGACCTTAAATCACCAAGACTTGCAAGCTAGGAGAAGCTATAAGAAGGTACTACTGTTTGAATGGGAAGAAGATGAAGTTCAAGCTCAGACATGGCACCAAATCGAGTAGCTTTGTGATTTGATGGGCTGAACCTAAGGTTTAGCCGGTTCAACGCTGATGCCGACTTTCTATATAGATGTTTATTGCAATATATGCAATTGTATGCTTAATTTCTTTAATAATGCTTCCTATTTTGCAACAAAGCCAAAAAAATGATTCCAAGAAAAAGCTAGGTAAATTTTACACTATGAAGCAAAGAAGAATACATTTATAATATTTAAATATGGGATATTACACAAGTATATGTATCGTTATCAAGTAATATAAGACTTTTTGATTAAGCCCCGAATATGGAACCCACGGAGAAATTTGGCAATATGCACTTTAGAAAACTAGAAAGTTTAGATGAAAAAAATCTACTTAGCAAATTATTCTTACTTAAATTTAAGATGCTATAATAGGGATGAAAATTCAATTTTTTTTGTAATTTTTGGATTTATGAAAATAAAGTAAGCAACTAATAACTTAACGAAATATTTGTAAGATGAAGGCAATATATGTAAAATATCTTTTTCCTTATCACGAATCAGTAATAAGTATAGAAATTCTGTTGTGGATGTATGCATATTGTGTTCTGCACACTAAATGTGTTGTACCAAATAGGGGCAATAATATTCTCAACCCTTACTAGAGATGCTATAAAGAACATTGGCTAAATAGGCGTTGGTCCTGAGCGCTCAGGCGCGTCAGTTCAATTTTGCACCTTCATCATTCTTGCTCAAAATTTGACCCTTTTTCATTCATTTGATTGTACCTGAAAGAAAAAAAACACACTAATACCTTTCATTAAAGCACAATATCTAAAAAATAGATATAAAAATGTGTACATAAAGACTATATATTTTAGCTGTATCATTACTCCAACTGAAATTTGGATGATTTTTCCAACTAGGATTATAGTGTCTACTAATTCTACACCCTTGAAAAGTTTATTTCCGTATTTATTTGCACTTAACCCCATGAATTACGTTCTAATCCATGAAATTAATATGTGATTCCAAATATTTTTTGATTGAGACAATACCATCTCGAATCTTACATATTTTGACAAGAGGTATTAACATCTTAATTTGCCAAATCAAGAAGTAAATGAAGTGCAAGGTTTCAAATCATCACAACATCTTACAACACTGAGTCTAATACTTCACTCAACTTCCTTTAAATACTTTATTACTTATCATTTTAATAAAAAGATAAAAAAAACTACTCATAATCCATGGAGAAAATACAATCACTCATGAGTTTAAAAGTAGAAATCATGCTCACAAATAGAAAATCTAAATTAAAAACAAGTGTGGTCACAAAGATAAACACTTATCTCAATTATTTTCATTTTCTTTCTTTTTTTCTTTTCCTTTTTTTTCCTTTAATGATTTTGAATGTCACTCTTCCTTTCCTAAAGCGAAGAGTTGATCTTTCTCTTTCACTTAAAAACATAATAATAGTTTTTGAAAAGTACAAAAATAACACTCAAAATAAAAAGAAAGTGGCCGGCTGTGACGACGATGACGATTTGGATGAATGATGGCTCTAATGGCTAATGGTTGGCCTCTTCTCTTGATGATCAAAGTCTTCTTTAAGAAAAATCTAAAAGGACCTCTTCAAAATTTGTCTCCATTCAATGAATCTTCTAGAAGTTCCTCCTTTCAAAAGCTAATTGAATGAATTTTTGTGTCCATGAGCTATTTCCCATATTTTTAACAAAGGTTACTTCAAACACGTCTTCAAAAATTCTTTTAAATTCAATGAATTATCAAATAACTACTTCTAGTGCTTAAGCACGGGGTACCTGACGCTTAGGTGCGAGCCTCTGGTGAATAGGCGTTGGTCCTGACCGCTCAGGCGCCTCAGTTCAATTTTGTACCTTCATCATTCTTGCTCAAAATTTGACCCTTTTTCATTCATTTGATTGTACCTGAAAGAAAAAAACACACTAATACCTTTTATTAAAGCACAATATCTAAAAAATAAGCATAAAATGTGTATAAAAACACTATATATTTTAGGTGTATCAGAATATTTTAGGTATATCAAAATCCCTCAAACTTAAGATGTTACTTGTCCTCAGGTGACCTTTCAACCCTTAAGAACCAACATAAGTAGAAAATGCATATGAATTTCTTTAAAAGTTACCAAAATTTTGTTGTAGAAATATAGTAGTCCAATTTTGAAAAAAATATTAGTAGTAAGTTTTTTTTTATAAAATTTTTCATCCCCCCATCCCAAACTTGAATTTTTAATAAAAATAAAACATTTTTTTTTTATAAAATTTTTCATCCCCCCTTCCCAAAGTTGAATTTTTAATAAAAATAAAACATTTTAGAATCATATATAAATGTTGACGGGAATGAAAATTAGAAATAACATGCTTGCAGGAATTTTCATATCCTAAATATGCAATTACAAACTTTAATAACATGAGTAGAAATTAAATTGATCAAATTTTAATTTACTTAATATGTAGAGATTCATTGGACTTCTATGCAGTGGAGTATAACATAAATGCAAACAAACACACTAATAAACATACATGACTACAAAATAGAGAAAAATATCTGATAGTGAATTGAAACTTTTAAACATGCAGCTTTTAAACAAAAAGTTAGCTGTATTCTAAACCTTTCTAAGATCCATAATTAAGTTCAATACAAACTAAATAACTACAATAAACAACACAGTTAACACAATTACTACCAGCAAATATAATAACTACTCACAAAAATACAAATACATCACAATATTGTCTACTAAACAAAGTCACAATAAAAAACTAACAATAAAACTAACAGTCTCAACAACAACAACTGAAAACAAAACAAAAAGTACAGAACAACTGCACTATCAACAGTTCACAACAACCAAACAAACTAAAAATCCAACCAAACTATCAATCCAAGCTAACCATCGTCATCCATTACATCTCTATCGTCACTATGCCAAGTAGCTGCTGGCTCGTATGGTGAATATATGAGGTGCTGAGGAAATACAACATCTTGGTTACCTCTCATGAGGTTTTCCATAGCTAAGTTTCACCCTCATAATCACTGTGTCTTCATATATACATCCATATGCTCTGCAAAATGGTATAAGTTTGACATATTTTGATTGGTATAAATGACATTATTCAAAATCCCGCCCAATAGCTGTGATTGACAATCAGATCCAGAAGTCTGACCTTGCGATGTAGAAGCATGTGAAGTAGAAGCTCGTGATGTAGAATCAGTAGAACTACCAGAAAATCTTCCTTTTCAACCAAAAATGGATGGATGTGAATAAGATTTCACATTCACACTGGTAATAGGCTTAAGAGGTTGCAAGATGTCATCCCTGCTATCAAATCTTACTCCAGCCTGCTCGTACAAAGAAAAGATCAAGGATGTAAATACCAAATATATAGTAGTAGTAGAGATGACATAACTTGTAATAACTCCATGAATCAAAGCTCCAATTTCGATGGGCTTGAACTCCTAGATGCAATAGTTCAAAGTGGCTCGATCACGGGTCACTTCACTAAGATAATTGGTAGGCAGCAGACAAGAAAAAATAAAATAGTGCCATGCCTTTGCAGTGACATCCAAATTTGAAGTAGAAAAGTTAACATTTCTTTCATTTGTAATCTTCCGAAGCCCTCTTCCATCAGTCAAAGATGAAATAATCGTGTCTAGCTCCTCCTCAGTAGGATTATAATTTTAATAAAAACACAAAGTGCTCGGGGGAAATGATAATATTAATTAATTACCTCTGCTAAAAAAGGCATTGTCTTCCCCCTTACCATGACTCCTTCTTCAGCTTCAGGGAGATTAACTTAGAACTCCTGCACAACAGAAATCACTACTATGATAAAAAAACAACAGAACCATTCCCACTGACGGTGAACAATCAAATCTTCAACAACTCCTCCCGGACCTTTAAAACACTGCTCAGAAATCAACGTTCTCGATTGCAGTGCATCACTGTATCAATCCTGGCTCTCGAGCTAACATTCTTGCTTGAATCGAATTGACCCATTCCTTTGCTCCTCTTCATTCTTGGTGCCATTTCTAAAAAATGTATAAAGTTTCAAAACAAATTACAAATTCAATTCTAAATAATTAAACTTAACTCCTTAAAGCTTAAACTAACAAATCTATGTATTTTTCATAACTTTTTCTAAAATTTTCACTATGAAAAGTGATTTTTGGGTAGCTCATGAATGTGCTCAAAATACATGGTGAAAATAAAAAAATTTTACATAGAAGTGAAGCTATTTCCTCATAGATATCAAATCTAAAAATTTTTACTCCAAATCACCAATAAATCTTCAAATATGGTGATCACTAGCTTAGAAATTGCGAATGGCCCGAGGTTGAAGATGAAGTTGAGGTTTAGTAATGGTGTTTTTGGACCGAATCGTGCCTTAAAACTATTTTTGAACCATTTTTCGTGAATCGACGCTTAAGCGCAAATGGTTTGGCGCTTAGATGCCTTTCTCTCAGTTTAGGCAAAGCTTAAGCGCAACGTCTTGACGCTTAGGCGCCAGTGCACAAATTTTGATTTGTTTTTCATTTAAGTGAAATGTACTCCTAGCCTAAGTCAACCATCTCTGGATGGCCTCATAACTCTTTAATAAACATTTTCTTCCCTTCCAACTCTCCTTTTACTCAAGATTCACCAATCTTAACTAATTCAATTCATCTCAAAATAACATGTAATTTCTTATAAACAAACACTTATATTCATTTACGAACGATCACAAACATTTTTAATACATAAATTTTCAATACAAATAGTCTTGGATGAGAAAATTCCTAACACAATCACTAGAAAATTTTAACATTAAAAATATATTAAACACACTTAACATTAGAAACAAACACTAAACACATAAGCACTAAACCGCGAATTTAATTCCATTCTCCAATCGAATATCATTAGTCACTCCTTCAGCATTTGGAATGTAAATCTGAAAGAAAAGAAGATGGTTAATAACTCTAGTTGAATCTTCTTCAATCCACTTGTTCTTCAAATACATAGCCTTGTCGGCTTCTTCTATAAAGTTGGTATGGTTAAACTGTGTCTTATGTTGCCATCCAATATGATCCAGATGTGAATTAACTTCCATCACTTTTGCTTCAATTGAAGCCACGTCAACCTCAATTTTAGTGATATTCTCCGCTATTCTTTCGATACTAACGACAAGAAAACCATTATGTAACTCTTGCACACTCTGACTAATAAACTTCTTTATCGTTGCCTTCTCTTTTTTCTTCAAACCACTCTCCCAAGATGACATTTTTCCAAAACTCTCACTTTTTCACTTAGAAGTTAGGGTTAAATGGAAGTGTGGTGAGTCTTCTCCTCATATCCTTCTAAACTGTCTCCCACTTTATAGCTAACCAAATCTTAGTTAAAACTTCTAAAAATTGAAATTCACACAGGTTTTTTAACTACCGTGCTTAAGCGCCGGTGCTCAATTTACCATAGGTCAACATTCAAATACACATTCTAATATGTCTAAGTCATCTTTTAAGGTCTTAGAATAATCACTAAATCATTATGTATTCAAAATACTACCACAATTTTCTAAATCAAACACAATAACATAACAATAAAAACAAACACACCGATAATTATGTGTTGCCTCATGCAGAGCACTTGGTTTAACGTCGTCAGCCCGACATAACTAGTGCTTATTCTAGTTGACCCAACATTAGAAAATCATTTAATTTTAGTTGGTCGCCTAAAAAGTAGGATTTCAGCCTGGGACCATTCACTTCGAATATTTTATCAGTTTTAAGATCTTTAATATCCACAATCCATAGGTGTAAACTTTCATCATAACAAATGATCCCATACACTTCGACTTAAGTTTGCTTGGGTAAATAGTCTTAACCTTGCATTATAAAGCAAACTTGTTGTCCTGACTGAAAATTTTTCGTAAGAATCCTCCGACCATGCCACATCTTCATCTGTTCTTTATAAATCTTAGCATTTTCATAAGATTCATTCCCCTTCTCTTTAAGCACATCTAGTTGTAATTGTCTTTTCTCACCAACATCCTTTAAATTATAATTAAATTCTTTTATAGCCCAATATGCTTTATACTCAAGTTCAACTGGTAAGTGACACGCTTTCCCAAATATTAGCCTCCTATAGAAGTTCTGTATACAATACTATAAGCCTATAAAGCATAGTCAAGTTTGACTAACCAATCCATTTTAGTTGGATTCACAGATTTTTCCACACTAATTTTTCCAAATATTTTTTAATTTCACGATTGAATAATTCAACCAAACCACTTGTCTGAGGATGATAAACAGTAGCAATTCTATGGTTAATAATAACAATTCTATGGTTAATATGAGATTTCTTTAATAACTTCTTCAATATTAAATATCTGAAATGACTTCCCTCGTCAGTTATGATTACTCTCGGCATCCCAAATCTACAAAATATGTTCATACTTAAGAAAATTACAACACTTTGAGCATCATATCGAGGTAAAGCAACATCTTCTATCCATTTTGATAAATAGTCTACTGCAAACAATATATATAGATTTCCTAAAGATGGTATAAATGGTTCCATGAAATTTAATCCCCAAAGATCAAATATCTCAACGATCAAATATCTCAACTTCTAACATCAACTTCTAACACATAATTGAGGGGCATCTCATTCCTTCTAGAAATATTGCCTATTTGTTCACATTGATCACATGTTTTGATATAAGCGTTAACATCTCTAAAGATTGTAGGCCAATAAAATCCAGATTGTAAAATTTTGTATGTTGTTTTATCAACACCAAAATGTCCCCCAAAATTAGAAAGATGATATTTTTGGATAATTTCATAAGTTTGTTCTAAAGTTACACATCTTTAAAAAATTAGATCCATTCCTTGTTTATATAAAAATGGGTCATCGGAAAAAAAAGCCTTAACTTCAAATAAAAATTTCTTCTTATGTTGGTATGTCATTCCATAGGGTATAATATCACTAACAATGTAGTTCACAATGTCTGCATACCATGGAACACACCACTCATTAACATTGAACAATTTTTCATCTGGAATATATTCAACAATTTCCTTTTCAAAACTGAGTGGTTTCTCTAGTTCAAGCTAGGACAAATGATCAACAATTTGATTCTCTGCTCCTCTCTTATCTACTATTTCAATGTCAAATTCTTGCAAACTAAGAATCCATCTTATCAGTCTAGGTTTTGCATCCTTCTTTCTCATTAAATACTTAATTGCAGAATGATCTGTATGCACAATAAATTTAGTTCCGATTAAGTATGGTCTAAATTTATCAAAAGCATATACTACAACTAATAACACTTTCTCAGTTGTGATATAATTAACTTGAGTCTCATTGAGAGTTATACTATCATAGTAGATAACTTCAAAAATCTTATCATACTTTTATCCTAAAGCAGCTCCAATAGCATAATCACTAGCATCACACATCAATTCAAAAGGTTTTCCCCAATCCGATGAAACAGTAATTGGTGCATTGACTAATTTTTTTTAATAATTCAAAAGCATTTAGGAACTCTTTAACAAAATTAAAAATTGCATCTTTTTCAGGTAAATAGCATAAAGGCTTAGCAATTTTTAAAAAGTTTTTAATATATCACCTGTAGAATCCAACATGTCCTAAAAACTCCTAATTTCTTTCACACTTGTTGGGTGCAGTAAATTAACAATCACTTGCATTTTGCAGGGTCTGCTTCCATACTATTTTATGAAATTTTATGTCCAAGAACTATTCTTCCTACTCCCATAACCCAATTAAGAACTAAATTTGTTTCTTCACAGCGCTTAAGAACTTTTGATAAATGTTCTAAATATAAATGAAATGAAGTTCCAAACACTGAAAAATCATCCATAAAAACTTCAATCCCTTTTTCAATTAAATCACAAAAAAAAGCCATCATGCATCTTTGAAATGTAGCATTCACATTACATAACACAAAAAGCATTCTACTAAAAGCAAATGTACCATTTGGATTGATAAAAATTATTTTCTCTTGATCCTCAGGAGTAATTTATATTTGGTGATAACCAGTATATCTATCCAGAAAATAAAAGTATTTCTGCCCAGCTAGTCTATCCAGTATTTGATCTAGAAAGGGTAGTGTAAAATGATCTTTCCTAGTGGTGAGATTTAATTTTCTATAATCAATGGATATTCACCATCCTGTGACTTGTCTTGTTGGTATTAACTTGTTATGTTTATTTAAAATCACATTCAGTCCTCCTTTATTAGGAATGCAGTGAATTGGAGTAACCCAAGCACTATCTGAAATAGGGCAGATAATTCTAACAACTAACCACTTTAAAATTTCATTCTTAACAACTTCTTTCATAATTGGATTCAATCTCCTTTGAGGATCATCCCTGGGTTTCCAGTTTTCTTCCATATGAATTCTATGCATAAAAGTTGAAGGACTAATTTCTCTTATATCAATAGTTATCCACCCAAAGGCTTTCTTGTAATTCCTTAAAGTTTTCATCAAACTCTCTTCTTCTTATGTATTTAATTTTGAGGAAATTATAACAGGTAATGTAGAGGAATCACCTAAAAAGGCATACTTCAAATGCTCAGGAAGTAACTTCAACTGAAGCTCAGAAGGTCTTTCAATTGATGGACAAAAAGATTTACCTTTTTCTGTTGTGTCCAAAACTTCAAAATTTTCTTGAACATAATTTGAATCTTCCTTATATAAATCTTCATATTGATCTAATTCCTCTTCTTGCTCATGTTCCAACTCTTTCATTTCAGATTTCTCTTCATAAGTTGCTTCGAAATGACATTCACTTAAATATCTTATAATATCCATTCTCTAACATTCATCATCTTTACCTTTTGCAGGGTATTTCATTGATTTGGAAATATTAAATGTTACTATTTGATCATTGATGCGCAATGTTAATTCGCCTTTCTGCACATTTATCATTGCTCTTCTTATGGCTTGGAAAGATCTCCCCAAAATGATAGGTATCTCTTTATCTTCCTCCATATCTAGCACAATGAAATCAATAGGATAGGAATGATGAATTGATCCACTTTCACTAGGACATCTTCTATAACTCCTTTAGGATTGGTTATTGAATGTTCTGCTAACCGCAGAGTTATAATAGTAGGGGTTATTTCTCCTAATCTCAATCTTTTAAATATTGATAATGACATAAGGTTGATGCTTAAACATAAATCACATAAAGATTTCACATAAAATCTTTCTCCTATTGCACATGGAATTGTATAGCTACAAGGATCTTTAAACTTCTCAGGAAGCTTTTTATGAATTATAGCACTGCACTCCTCATTAAGTGCAACAATCTCATTTTATTCGAACTTCTTTTTCCTATTAAGAATATCCTTCATAAACTTCACATAACTTGGTATTTGTTCTAGAGCTTCAACAAATGGAATATTAATTGTAAGCTTCTTAAAAATTTCTAGAAATTTTGAAAATTGCTTATCCAACTTTTGTTGTTGGAGCCTCTGAGGAAATGGAGGTGGTGGTTTTTCTAAGTGAACTTTATGTGGAAGAAATAGGTCTCCTAAATCATTCAGAGCATCATCTTTTAGTTCTTCAATCTCTTCTCTCTCAACTTCAGTCTCTTTTTGAACTCTACCTTCCAATTCTCTTCCGCTTCTAAGTTGAACGACTATTAATTGCTCTTTATACTGGTCTTTTGGATTTACTTCTATATTACTAGAAAGTGTTCCTTGATATCTATTACTTAATGAATTTACTATTTGTCCCAACTGATTCTCAATATTACTAATTGTAGCTCATTGATTTTGTAATTGATTTCCCATTTGTAACACCACTTCTTCTATAGACAACTTCTTAAATTGTCGATTACTATTAAAACCTAGAGGATAAGTAGGTCTATAATTATTATTCCCTTGGTTGTTCCAGTTTCCCAATAGGTTTACTTGATTGTTTCCCTATTGTTGATTATTACCACTTGAGGTATTATTCCAGTTAATGTTGGGACGGTTCTTCCAGCCTGGGTTTTATTAATTTGAATATGGGTTATTCTGCTTTTTATTTATGGCATTAATAGTCTCTAATGATGCTTGAGAATCTACCATTTGGCCTAATGGTTTTTCTTCAATCATGGAATTTAGTTGAGAAAAATTCATTCCAAATTGATCTAGCTTCATTGAAATTGCAGCAACTTGATTTGCTAACATTAGCAACTTGATTTGCTAACATGAAATTGCAGCAACTTGATTTGCTAACATTGCAAAAGCATCAATTTCATTAAAATTAGCTACTTTCTTAAGATTTACCCTTTTAGAAGGCCATTAAAAATTATTTTGTAGTCATCTCTTCAATTGAAGCAAAAGCATCAATAAATGGTTTTGACATCAATGAACCACCAACAACGACATTGATAATAGATCTAAGAGATCCAGCTAATCAATTATAAAATGTTTGAATTATTAGCCAATTTTGTATAGCATGGTATGAACACGTTCTTAAGAGTTCTTTAAATCATTCCCATGTTTCATAAATACATTCTCCTTCAAACTGGCAAAAAGATGTAATATCATTCATAAGCTTATAAGCTCCATAGCTTTTGATGGTGAAAAATATTTAGTAAGGAATTTCTGCGCTAAATCACTCCAAGTTATGATAGATCCAGGTGATAAAAAATGCAACCATATCTTAATTTTATCCCTCAGTGAGAAAAAAAAATCTAAGTCTTATAGCATCATCTGATACACTATCATATTTAAATGTAGCACACAATGATAGAAAATTGGCAAGATATAAATTTGGATCTTCAGTTGGTGCTCCCCTAAACTGATTATTTGAAACAATTTGGATAATAAATAGTTTATGCACAAATGAATTAGCCACTACAATAGGTTTTTGAATACTACAATGAAGTTTATCCATCGTAGGGTTTGCATAATCTCTTAAAGGTCTAAACCCTTCAACATTTTAATTATTTTGATTTGTCATTTCTTGAAATTTTTCAGTAATTTTTAATTTTTTAATTTTTCTAATAGTCTTTCTAATTTAGAATAGTAAGGCACAAGTCTATGGAACCTGAACTACGCATTACATTACTATGAAGGACATAAAATTACAAAAAAAAATAACTATAACAATAAAAATAAAACACACAAACAAGAACTTTATATAAAAATAATACTCAATGTTCCTTTAATAAATCTTAAAGTTTAAATAACACTTTTGTAAAAATAGATATTTTGCTTTCTAAAAAATTTTTGAAAATTTTGAAATTTTCCCAAGCAACAGTGTCAAAAACTTGATCCTGACTTTCTATGTAGATGTTTATTGCTCTGTATGTGATTATATGCTTAATTTTTTTAATAATGATTCCTATTTTGCAACAAAGCCAAAAACTTGATCCCAAGCAAAAGCTAGGTAAATTTTCTACCATAATGCAAAGAAAAATATAGTTATAATATTTAAATGTAGGATACTACGCAAGTATACGTATCGTTATCAAGTAATATAGTACTTTTTGATTAAGCCCCAAATATCAAACCCACAGATTAAACTGACAAAATGCACTTTAGAAAACTAGAAAGTTTAGATGAAAAAAATCAACTTAGCAAAATATTCTTACTTAAACTTGAGATTCTGTAATAGGAATGAAAATTTGATTCTTTTTTTAATTTTTGAATTTATAAAAATAAAGTAAGCAACTAATTAACTTTACTAAATATTTGTAAGATGGAGGAAATATAAGTAAAAAATATTTTTCTTTATCATGAATCAGTAATAAGCATAGAAATTCTACTGTGGAAGTATGCTGAATGTGTTGTGCTAAGTAGGAGCGATAATATTCTTCACCCTTACTAGAGATGCTATAAAGAACATTGACTAATCTATAATTTGAATAGTCTTAAAGACCAGTTAGGTAAGGAAGATACTAGCTCTTACTCTAGAGTTCCCTCTTCTCCCTCCACCTGGGGGCTAACACCTTTCATCAAAAGTTAAAACTAAAAATCAAATTAGAGGCTGTAGTCTATCACTCTAAAGTCCACTAATTCTACACCCTTGAAAAGTTTATTTCTTTATTTATTTGCACTCAACCCCACGAACTACATTCTCACCCATGGAATCAATATTGTGATTCTAGCCATTTATTAACTGAGACAATACCATCTTGGATCTTACAAGTTCTCACAACAGGTATTAACATCTTAATTGGTCAAATAAAGAAGTAAATGAAGTGCAAGGTTTCAAATCATCAGAACTTCTTCCAACATTAAAGTCTAATACTTCACACTTCTTCCTTTAAATACTTAATTAATTATTATTTTAAGGAAAAGATAAAGAAAACTACTGGAATCCATGGAAAAAACCCAACCACACATGAGTTTGAAAGTAGAAATCATACTCACAATCAAGAATTCTAAATTAAAACCAAGTGTGGTCACAAAGATAAACACTTATCTCAATTCCTCTCCACCAAATGTCTTGAAGTTCTTTTGAATTCTTTTCCTTCACTCATAATATAAAAGTAAAACTTAAAATAAAATAAAGTTGCGGTAGCGGCGATGGTGACTTCGATGAATGATGGCTCTAATTGCTGATGGTTGGCCTCTTCTCTTGATGATCAAAGTCTTCTTTAATAAAAATCCAAAAGGTGACTTGGTGTTTGATACACCTAAAATATACAGTATTTTTAGACATTTTTTATACCTATTTTTGAGATATTGTGCTTTAATGGAAGGTATTTTTGTGTTTTTCTTGCAGATACAAATAAAAAGGTGAAAAATGCTTAAAAGAGTGAAAAATGATCAAATAAAGAGTGAAAAGTGATCAAATTTGGAGCAAAAAGGTGAAAAATGTGCAAATGAGTTTTGGTGCCTAAGCGCCAGGTTCGACATTAAAGCGCCGATTAAACAGAGAAGACCGCAACTAAGCTCTAGAGGTCCCGCGCTTAAGCGCCAGTGGCAGTTACTAGATGAGTAAAGCCAGTTTCTACGAATTTTAAAGAGGCTTTTGAGGCACCCATTTGCTTAATAGGTGCTTATTACCACCATGGACTAAAATTATCATGAAAGGATGCAACTCTTTCGGAAATACATCGAACTGGGACACATTTTGAAGAGTTTCCAAGGCACCTCTTGGAAAACTATAAAAGAAAGAAGAGAGGACTTTGAAAAGAGTTGAGAAGGCCACGCCTAAGTGCCAGAGGTTCCACACTTAAGCGCCAGTGGTAGTTACTAGACGAGTAAAGTCGGTTTCTACAAAATTTGAATAAGTTTTTGAGGCACCCATTGGCTTAATAGGTGGTTATAACCACCATGGATGAAAATTATCACAAAAGGATGCATCTCTTGAGGAAATACATCAAATTTAGACACATTTTAAAGAGTTTCCAAGGCACCTCTAGACACAGTTTAAAGAGTTTCCAAGGCACCTCTTGAAAAAATATAAAAGAAAGAAGAGAGGACTTTGAAAAGAGTCCTTAAAATACTTAGAAAGTTTTGAAAGTTCATCAAATTGGGGAGTTAGTTTTTTATTAGTTTATTTTGAGTGATTGTAAAGAGGAGATTCAAAGGAA
The DNA here is from genome assembly GCF_001263595.1 of Phalaenopsis equestris. Lineage (NCBI taxonomy): Eukaryota > Viridiplantae > Streptophyta > Magnoliopsida > Asparagales > Orchidaceae > Phalaenopsis > Phalaenopsis equestris. Next base: position 32,011 of record NW_018165215.1, read on the forward strand.
CTTCAAGAGTTTGGTGGAGAACTTGAGATAAGTTTTTATCTTTTTGCTTTTAGACTACTTTTAGTTTTAATTGAGACTTGTTATTGTTTTGACAATGATTTCTAGTTTTATACTAAAGTTTGGTTTTATTTTCTCCATGAATTCTGAGTAGTTTTCTTTATCTTTCTTCTTAAAATGATAAGTAATTCAGTTTTGGATGGAAATTGTGGACAGTATTGATCTTTAATGTTGGAAGAAGTCGTGACGATTTAAATCCATGCACTTCATTTACTTCTTGATTTGGCCAATCCAGATGTTAAAGTTTATTGTGAGAACATGTAAGAACCTGACTGATATTATCTCAGTCAACAATTGGAAAGAATCACATGAGGTTATATGAATGAGAATGTAGTTCATATGATTTAGTGCAAATAAATAGGGAATTAGTCATTGAAGGGTGTAGAGTTAGAGGACTTTAAAGTGACATGTAAAAGCCCCCAATTTAGTTTATTGTTTAGGTTATGATACGAGATGTTAGCCCCCAGGTGGAGGGAATCGAGGGAACTCTAGAGTGAGAGCTAGTATCTTCTCTTCCTAGCCGGTCTTCAGAACTATTGAAACTTTAAATTAGCCAATGTTCTTTATAGCAACTCTAGTAAGGGTAAAGAATATTATTTCTCCTATTTCACACAGCACCATTTGCATACTTCCACAACAGAATTCCTATACTTATTACTGATTGATGATAAGAAGAAAGATTTTTTTCTTATTAAGTGTTTTTCATCTACAAAACTCTAGTTATTTTTTTTAAGTTGTTACTGTTTTGTCAAAATATCAAAAATACCAAAAATATTTGAATTTTTATTATTGCAAAACATATTCAATTTAAGTAATGTTCTTTTTAAAAATAGAAAGTTTTCTAAAAGTCCTATATTACTTGATAACGATATTCAGGTCTTAATCAAAAAGTCCTATATTACTTGATAACGATACTTATAATTGCGTAGTATCCCAATATATATAAATTAAAAATTTAAATTCTTATTTTCTTAAGGATCAAGTTTTTGTTTTTGTTGTAAAATAAAGAAAAATAAGTGAAATATATATTCAGAGCTATTGTTATACTGTTACATATAAACAGTTGGGATCACTCATCCATCTCGCTGACAATGAGAAATCAAAAGCAAAATTTCTTTTTTTAGAAAGTTTTATTTAAACTTTAAGTATTGTATCCTACTTTTTTTGTGTGTTTCCTATTTTTTTTGTGTGTTTCGAATTTTATTTTATTTTATTTTACAATAGTGTATGCATAGTTCAGGTTCTGAAGGACTTGTGCCCTATGATTCTAAATTAGAAACTATAAGAAAAATAGAAAAACCAAAAAAATTATATACTTAAAAAAATCCAAAAAAATTATAGAATTAGCAGACCAAAATTATCAAAATGCTGAAATTCATCAAGAGTTTAGACTTTTAAGAGATTATGTCAACCTTACTGTAGATGAACTTCATTGTAGTATTAAAAACCTACTATAGTGGCTAATTCATTTTAGCTTAGACATGCTATTATCCAAATGATATGAAATAATCAGTTTAGGGGATCACCAACTGAAGATCCAAATTTACATTTTGTCAATTTTCTATCATTGTAATATGATGAATATGATGGTGTATCAGATGATGCCATAAGACTTAGGTTATTTCCTTTCTCACTGAGGGATAAAGCTAAGATGCAGTTGAATTCGATGAATTTGTTAGCACCTGGACCTATCAAAACTTTGGGTGATTTAGCACAGAAATTCCTAGCTAAATATTTTCCACCATAAGAAATTGTGAAGCTTAGAAATGATATTACATCTTCTAATCAGTTTGAAGGGGAATTTATTTATGAAGCATGGTAAAGATTAAAAGAACTCTTAAGAAAGTGTACACACCATGCTATAGCAGATTGGTTAGTAGTTCAAACTTTTTATAATGGATTAGTTGGATCTCTTAGATCAATTATCAATGCCGCTGCTGTGGTTCATTGATGTCAAAACCATTTCATGATGCCTACGCTTTAATTAATGAATGACTACTAATAATTTTCGATGGCCTTATGAGTGGGTAAATTCTAAGAAAGTAGCCAACATTCATGAATCTGATGCATTTACCATGTTAGTAAATCAAGTTGCTGCAATTTCAAGGAAGTTAGACCAATTTGGAATGAATTTTTCTCAACCAATTTTCTTGATTGAAGGGCATTGATTAGGACAAATGGTAGATTCTCAAGCATCATTAGAAACTTTGAATTTCATAAATAATAAGCAAAATAACCCATATTCAAATTATTATAACCCAGGTTGGAAAAACCATCCCAACTTTA
>NW_018165215.1:35161-36530 GCF_001263595.1 Phalaenopsis equestris
GAGTTATAGAAGATGTCCTAGTGAAAGTGGATCAATTTATTTTTCCTGTTGTTTTCATTGTGCTAGATATGGAGGAAGATAAAGAGATACCTATCATTTTGGGGAGACCTTTTCTAGCCACATGAAGAGCAATGATAGATGTGCTAATAGGGGAATTAACAATGCACGTCAATGATCAAACTGTTACTTTTAACATTTAAAAATCAATGAAATACCTTGCAAAAGGTAAAGATAATGAATGTTATAGGATGGATGTTATAAGATATCTAAGTGAATGCCATTTCAAGACTACTTATGAAAAAAAATTTGAAGAAAAAGATTTGGAACACGAGCAAGAAGAGAAATTAGATCAATGTGCAGATCTTTTTAAGGAAGTTTCAAACTACATTCGAGAAAGTTTTGAAATTCTGGACATGATAGATAAAGATAAATCATTTTATCCGTCTATTGAAAAACCTCTAGAACTAGAGTTGAAGTTACTTCCTAATCATTTAAAATATACCATTTTAGGAGATTCCTCTACTTTACCTGTTATGATTTCCTCAAAATTAACAATGAAAGAAGAAGAAAGGTTGATGAAATTTCTGAAAAATTTTAAGAAAGCCTTTGGATGGACACTTGCTGATATTAAAGGAATCAGTCATTCAATTTGTATGCATAGAAATCATATGGAAGAGAACTGCAAACCCAGGGCTGATCCGCAAAGGAGATTGAATCCTGTTATGAAAGAAGTTGTAAAGAAAGAAATTTTAAAGTAGTTAGATGCTGGAATTATCTACCCTATTTCAGATAGTGCATGGGTTAGTCAAATTCATTGTGTTCTTAAGAAAGGAGGAGTAACTATAACTATAAATGAACATAATGAGTTAATACCTACTAGACAAGTTATAGGGTGGAAAATAAGCATTGATTATAGAAAATTAAATCTTGTCATTAGCAAAGATCATTTTTCATTACCCTTTCTAGATCAAATGCTGGATAGACTAGTTGGGAATAAATACTTTTATTTTCTGGATGGATATACTGGTTATCACCAAATTCAAATATCTCCTAAGGATCAAGATAAAATAATGTTTACCAGTCCTTATGGTACTTTTTCTTTTAGAAGCATACCCTTTGGTTTATGTAATGCCCCTGCTATATTTCAAAGATATATGATGGAAATTTTTTGTGATTTAACTGAAAAAGAGATTGAAATCTTTATGGATGACTTTTTAGTGTTTAGAACTTCATTTGACTCATGTATTGAACATTTATCTAAAGTTCTTAAGCGCTGTGAAGGAACAAATTTAGTCCTTAATTGGGAAAAATGCCAATTTATGGTAGCAGGAAGAATTGTATTAGGTCATCAAATATCAGAAAATGATAT
>NW_018165215.1:36836-40915 GCF_001263595.1 Phalaenopsis equestris
AATTTATGTGTGATGCGAGTGATTATGCTATTGGAGTTGTTTTAGGACAAAGATATGATAAATATTTCAAAGTTATTTACTATGCTAGTAAAACTTTTAATGAAACTCAAATTAATTATACAAAAACTGAAAAAGAGTTATAAGCAATAATATATGCTTTCGAAAAATTTAGATCATATTTAATTGGAACTCATTATATAGTGCATGCAAATTATTCTTCTATTAAGTATTTAATGAAAAATAAGGATGTTAAACCTAAACTTATAAGATGGATTCTTCTTTCGTAATAATTTGATTTTATAATAGTAGATTGAAAGGGGATTGAAAATCAAATTGCGGATCATTTGTACAAGCTTGAATTAGAAAAACCACTCTATTTTGAAAATGAAATTCATAAACATTTTCCAGATGAAAAATTGTTCACTATTAATGAGTGGCATGCTTCGTGTTATGCCGACATTGTGAACTTTATTGTTAGTGATATTATACCCTAGGGAATGAAATAACAAAATAAGAGGAAATTTATTTCTAAAGCTATGACTTCTTTTTGGGGTGACCAATTTTTATATAAACAAGGAAAGGATCTGATTATTCAAATATGTGTACCACTAGAAGAAATTTATGAGATTATCCAAAAATGTCATAATTCTGACTTTTGGGGACATTATGGAGTTGATAAAACAACATACAAAATTTTACAATCTAGACTTTTTTGGCTTATAATTTTTAGAGATGTTAATGCATATATCAGAACTTGTGATAGATGTTAAAGAGTATGCAATATTTCTAGAAAAAATGAGATCCACCTCAATTATATGCTAAAAGTTAAAATATTTGATGTTTGAGGATTAGATTTTATGGAACCATTTATACCATCTTTCAGAAATCTATATATTATGTTAGCAGTGGACTATGTATCCAAATGGATAGATGCTGTTGCTTTACCTCGATGTGATGCTCAAAGTGTTGCAAAATTTTTGAAACCAAATATATTTTGTAGATTTGGGATGCTGAGAGTTATCATTACTGATGGGGGAAGTCATTTTAGAAATGCCATAATGGAGAAGTTATTAAAGAAAGATCATATAAATCATAGAGTTGTTACTGCTTATCATCCTCAAGAAAGTGGTTTGGCTGAATTATCCAATCAAGAAATTAAAAGAATTATGAAAAAATCTGTGAATCTAACAAAAATGAATTGGTCAGTCAAACTTGACTATGCTTTGTGGGCTTATAGGACTGCATATAGAACTCCTATATGAATGTCCCCATAGATTGTCACTTGCCAGTTAAATTTGAGCATAAAGCATATTGGGCAATTAAAGAGTATCACTTGCCAGTTAAATTTGAGCATAAAGCATATCGGGCAATTAAAGAGTTCAATTATAATTTGAAAGATGCTGGTGAGAAAATATTGTTACAATTAAATGAGCTTGAAGAGTTAAGGAATGATCTTATGAAAATGCCAAAATTTATAAAGAAAAGATGAAGATGTGGTATTATCGAAAGATTCTTACTAAAAGTTTTCAGCCAGGGCAATAAGTTTTGTTATATAATTCAAGGTTAAGATTATTTTCAGGGAAACTTAAGTGTAGGTGGATGGGCCCATTTATTGTAATAAAAGTTTATCCTTATCGAGCTGTGGATAAAGTAATAAAAGATCCTAAATCTGAGAAAATCTTTAAAGTGAATGGACATAAACAGAAACCTTATTTTATAGGGGATCAACATAAGTTTAATGATGAAATGATGTTGGGTCAGCTAGAGTAAGCTCTAGTTACGTCGGGCTGACAACGTAAAATTAAGCTCTTTTTGGGAGGCAACCCATAAATATGACTGTGTTTTTGTTTTTATTTTTGTTCTATGTGTGATTAAAAAAATTGGGGTAGTATTTTTTAGACTATTATGTGTTAGTATTGATTTTAAGGCTTTATTTAGTGATCTAAACATGTTAAAATGAGAATTTGGACGTTAAGTTGACTAGTGCAAAAATGTGCACTGGACTGGCGCTTAAGCAACAGATTCAGTGCTTAAGTGCGACAGTTTAAAAACATGTGTAAAATTATTATTCTAGAAGGAAAAACTGCCTAAAAGTTTGCAAAAACATGTCTTAGCAGTTTCCAAATGTGTTTAGGAGTTATTGGAAGAATTTAGGCCTATAAATAGAAGGTTTAGTGAAGGAATTTTACCCCAGATCATTTCTAGCCCTAAAGTCTAAAAGAGAGAGAGATTTTAAGATGATGTCTTCATGGGAGATGGATTTGAAGAACAAGGAAGAGACCATGAGGAAGAAATTCATTATTCAAAGTCAACAAGATATGTATAATAGTTTCTTAGCAATTATTATTGAAGGGATATCAGAGAAAATCAACAAAATTGAAAATACCATGTCTATACTGGAGACTAAGGTATTGGAAATTCACGAACATCTAGAGCATATTGGATAACAATGGAAAATACAATTTAGCCACACTAATTATATAGAGGAAGCAGATAAGGAGATGTTTCTTAAGCCAAAGTGGATCGAAGAAGATTGCATCAGGCATGTCACCACCGTCTGTTTTATCAACTTTATATTCCAGTTGCCCCAGGAGAGACTAATGAAAGACCTGAATTTCTTCCTTTTAATGAAGAATGGAATTAAGTTCTATGTTTGTTTTTGTGTGATTAAAGTTGTTGTCTTTAAGTGTTTTTAGTGTTTAAGACATGTGTTAGTGTTTATGTTAATTATGTGTTAAATTGTGAATATGTGTTAAGTGTTTTGTACTTAGAAAAATTTTCTCACCCGAGACTATTTGGAGTGATAATTAAGTGTCATTAGTATTTGTACTTGTTTGTGAGTTAATATATGTTTGTTTTTGTGAAAATTTTGTGTTGTTTTAGCCTCAAATTGAAATAGTTATTAATGAGAATTTTGAGAGAGAGGGGAGTTATAGGAAGTTGAAAATAGTCAATTATGTGCTATGAGACCATTTAGGGGTGGTTTACTTAGGAAAATATTACATTTTACTTAAATTTGAAGATTTAAAAAATAATGGACTGGTGCCTAAGCGCCACATCTCACGCTTAAGCGCGAGCTAACCCGGGAGGCAGGCGCCTAAGCTCCACTTACCCGTGCTTAAGCACTGGTTCACAAAAACCGGTTCGCGAATGGTCAAAAGTAAAATTTTTGTCCGAAAACACCATTTTTAACGCATCCCGTCATCTTCCACCTCTCAAAATTGCAATTTTTAAGGGCTAGGACACATCTAAAGTGAAGATTTCTTGGTGGAATTAAGTGAAATTTGCTATATTCGAGTTCTTTGAGGTAAGAGCTTTACTTCTATGCAAAAATTTTGGATTTTCACCATGTATTTTGAGCACATTTGAAGAAATTTGAAAATTCACAATTGATGGTGAAAAATGAGGAAAAATCTATGGAAATTTCTTGGGAAGTTTAGCTTATTCTTTTGGAAGTTTAGTTTAGCGATTTAGACTTGATTTTTGAAGTTATTTTTGGAATTTATAAAATTTGTAGAATGACACCAAGAATGAAGAGAAGTAAAGGAAAAAGCTCGTTTGATTTGAGCAAATTTGTTAGTTTGAAGGCTCAAGATCGGTATAATGATGCATTACAATCACACAAACTGATTCAGGAGCGATATTTTAGAAATCCGGATGAATACGTGGAAGATTTAATTGTTCATCGATAGTGGGAACAATTCTACTATTTCTCTGCTGTTGCAGTGATTTCTGTTGTGAGGAATGCAGTGAATTTCTGTTGTGAGGGAGTTCTATGCAAATCTCCCTGAAGCTGAAGACAATCAAGTTATGGTTCGAGGAAAGTTGGTAACTTTTTGGCCAGAGGTAATCAACCTGTTTTACTATTTACCACCGAATACTTTACGTTTTTATGAAAATTATAGTCCTACTGAAGCGGAGTTAGATGAGATTATTTCATGCTTGACTATTGGGAGAGGACTTTGGAAGATTACCAATGAGAGGAGAGTAAATTTTTCAACTTCAAAGTTATGTGCACCTTCAAAGGCCTGACACTATTTCATTTCTGCTCGTCTGCTTCCAACCAATCATCTCAGTGA
>NW_018165215.1:41949-43903 GCF_001263595.1 Phalaenopsis equestris
TTTTTAGTAATGAAGAAAAACTTTAAGTTAAAAAGTTTTTAGATGAGAAAATGATTAATATAAGTAACTATCTTTAGTAAAAAAAATTGTAGTTTTGAGAAATTTAGATAATTTAGACTTTTATTTTTAATACTTAAATTTCTTTTATTAAAATAATTTTCAAAAAAAATTATTATATTTGTAAGTAAAAGACTTATATCAAGACTTTTCTTTAGGAAAAGAGAAGTCGAATTTAAAATCATTGAAGGCCTATCCAGATGTAGTAATCCTTGTCTGGAAATGAAAAGAAAAAAAGAGAAAGAAAAGAAAAAAAAAAGAGAAAGAGGAGAAAGAGAAAGAGAAGAAAAAAGAAAAAGAAAAAGAAAAAGAGGAAAAAAAATTAAGAAGGAGAAGCTTGAGGATTAGTGTGTAATCAAAAATTGGTTCTACATTTGATCTTTTTAAAGTATAAGTCTTGAGAAACTCTTAAGCTTATAGATATAATATAGTAAGTAAAATTATTTTTAATGAAAATTTTTAAGTGGAGATAATAAAAGTACTAAATCCTAAATTTGGAAAATCTACAATACATTTCAAAAGTAGATAGAAACTCATATTTTCATCTTTCTTAACTTTAAGAATTTCTAAACTTTAAGTTGGTCTCATTTACTGAATATTTTTTCTAAATTAGATATTATATTTCTAAATCAAAATTTTAGTAATTTCTAAAGAAACTCATATACATATCATACATATTTAGTTTTTAAAGATTGAAGTGTCACTTGAGGACAAGTAACATTTTAAGTTTGGGAGATTTTGATACACCTAAAATATATAGTGTTTTTAGACACATTTTTATACCTATTTTTGAAATATGACGCTTTAATGGAAGGTATTTTGTGTTTTTCTTGCAGATAAAAATAAAAAGGTGAAAAATGCTTAGAGGAGTGAAAATGATCAAATTTGGAGCAAAAATGTGAAAAACATGCAAATGAGTTTTAGTGCTTAAGCGCCGGTTAAACAGAGAAGACCACGCCTAAGCGCCAGAGGTTTCACGCCTAAGTGTCAGTGGCAGTTACTAGACGAGTAAACTTAGTTTTTATGAATTTTGAAGAGGTGTTTGAGGCACCCATTGGCTTAATAGGTGGTTATAACCACCATGGACAAAAATTATCGCAAAAGGATGCATCTCTTTGGGAAATACATCAAATTGGGACAAATTTTGAAGAGTTTCCAAGGTACCTCTTGGAAAACTATAAAAGAAAGAAGAGAGGGCTTTGAAAAGAGTCCTGAAAATACTGGAAAAGTTTTGAAAGTTCAACAAATTGGGGAGTTAGTTGGAAAGATTTTTAGGCACCACTTTTACTTTTATTTTATCTTTTTTGTTAGTTTATTTTGAGTGATTATAAAGAGAAGAGATTCAAAGGAACTTCAAGAGTTTGGTGAAGAACTTGAGATAAGTTTTTATCTTTTTGCTTTGAGGCTACTTTTGGTTTTAATTGAGACTTATTGTTGGTTTCACAATGATTTCTACTTTTAAACTAAAGTGCGGTTTTATTTTCTCCATGGATTCGGAGTAGTTTTCCTTATCTTTCTTCTTTAAATGATAAGTAATTAAATTTTGGATGGAAATTATGGAGAGTATTGATCTTTAATGTTGGAAGAAGTTGTGATGATTTAAATCCATGCACTTCATTTACTTCTTAATTTAGTCAATCCAAATGTTAAACTTTTTTTGTGAGAACAAGTAAGAGCTGCGCTGGTATTGTCTCAGTCAACAATTGGAAAGAATCACATGAGGTTGTATGAATGAGAATGTAGTTCATATGATTGTGTGCAAATAAATAGGGAAATATTCATTGAAGGATGTAGAGTTAGAGGACTTTAAAGTGACAGATTAAAGCCCCCAACTTGGTTTATTATTTTAGGTTTTGATACGAGAATGTTAGCCCCCAGGTGGAGGGAATCGAGGGAA
>NW_018165215.1:44556-45891 GCF_001263595.1 Phalaenopsis equestris
ACGAGATGTCAGCCCCCAGGTGGAGGGAATCGAGGGAGCTCTAGAGTGAGAGGTAGTATCTTCCCTGCCTAGCTGGTCTTCAGAACTATTGAAACTTTAAATTAGCCAATGTTCTTTATAACAACTCTAGTAAGAGTAAAGAATATTATTGCTCCTATTTCACACAACACAATTTTTGTACTTCCACAACAGAATTCCTATACTTATTACTGATTGATGATAAGAAGAAGGATAGTTTTCTTATTAAATGCTTTCCAGTTATCTTTTTTAAGTTGTTACTGTTTTATCAAAATATCAAAAATACCAAAAATATTTGAATTTTTATTACTGTAAAATATATTCAGTTTAAGTAATTGTCTTTTTAAAAATAGAAAGTTTTCTAAAAGTGCATATTGTATAAATTCCCTGTGGGTTTGATATTTAGGTTCTAATCAAAAAGTCTTATATTACTTGATAACGATACGTATAGTTGCGTAGTATCCCAATATATATAAATAAAAAGTTAAATTCTTATTTTTCTTCAGGATTAAGTTTTTGGTTTTATTGCAAAGTAAGGAAATATAAGTAACTTTTTGGTTATTGTTGTACTGTGCATATTAGCAGTATCTAGGGATCACCCTCCAAGCTTGAAAATTAAGGTTACAAACATAGGGATGTTCTCTGACCATGGAAAAATCAGAGAACATCTCCTCCGGCATGAGGAACAAACCTCCGGAATGAGGAACAAACCCTAAAAATCTCAAGCCATGGTGAGCAATATTTAACGATAATAAATTAAAACACCACATCTAGTATTTAATTAATTAAAAATTAGAGAGTGAACAAATAATTAATTAAAAATTATAGTTCACTTATATTTCCTTACTTTGCAACAAAATCAAAAAGTTGATCCTGAAGAAAAATAAGAATTTAACTTTTAATTTATATATATTGGGATACTACGCAAATATATGTATCGTTATCAAGTAATATAAGACTTTTTTATTAAGACCTGAATATCGAACCCACAGGGAGAATACGCAATATGCACTATTGAACAACAAACTTTCTATTTTTAATAAAAAGATAATTATCTAAACTAAAGATGATTTCTGCAGTAATGAAAATTTAAACATTTTTGGTTTTTTCAATATTTTTATAGAACAATAACAATTTAAAAAGATAACTAGAGTTTTTGTAGAAATAAGCACTAAATATGATAATATCTTTCTTCTTATTATGAATCAGAAATAAGAATAGGAATTTGGTTATGGAAGTATGCAAATTGTGTTGTGCCAAATAGAAGCAATAATATTCTTTATTTTTACTAGAGATGCTATAAAGAACATTGGCTAA
>NW_018165215.1:46770-47118 GCF_001263595.1 Phalaenopsis equestris
TGGTTATAACCACCTATTAAGCCAATGAGTGCCTCAAAAACCTCTTCAAAATTCACAGAAACTGAATTTAATCATTCAATAACCGCCACTGGCACTTAAGCACAGGGCCTCTGGCGCTTAGGCACGGCCTTCTCTGTTTAACCGACGCTTAAGCACTGGATCTGGTGCTTAGGCGCCGAAACTCTTTTGCACATTTTCACCCTTTTGCTCCAAATTTGATCCCTTTTCACTCCTTTAAACAATTTTCATCCTTTTTACCTGTATGTGCAGGCAAAACACAAAAATACCTTCCATTAAAGCACAATATCTAAAAAATAGGTATTAAAATTTGTCTCAAAATCATATATA
>NW_018165215.1:47128-48293 GCF_001263595.1 Phalaenopsis equestris
CTCAAAATACTATATATTTTAGGTGTATCAAAATCCTCATGTGAGCAAAAGTCATTCAAACAGGATCATCAATGACACCTGATGACCCAAGGAAAATATATTGAGATTTTCATACCTATTTTATACTGTTTTTTATGATATTAGAATTTAAAGAAACGTATTTTTGATGTTTTGTTGTAGGAATGATGAATTAGGGTCATTGGAGCAAAAAGATGCAAAAAGGGGCGAATTTGGAGCAAAAAAGACCAAAATGTGGAGATTTGAACTAGGCCCCGACGGCGCCCTCGACCCCACCGACGACAAGTTTTTCTTGAGGCTACAGGAAAAAAATTCTTCAAAACCGCACCGAACTATAAGCTTAAGAGTTTTTCAAGTCTTATACTTTAAAAAGATCAAATGTAAAACCAATTTTTGATTAGGCACTAATCCTCAAGCTTCTCCTTCCTAAATTTTTTTCTCTTTTTCTTTTTCTTCTCTTTCTCTTTTTTCTTTTCTTTTTCTTTTCTTTCTTTTCTTCTTTTCTTTTCTTTTTCAGGCAATGATTACTATATCTGGATAGGCCTTTAATGATTTTGAATTCAACTTCTCCTTTCCTAAAGAAAAGTCTTGATATAAGTCTTTTACTTATAAATATAATAATAGTTTTGAAAATTATTTTAATAAAAGAAATTTAAGTATTAAAAATAAAAGTCTAAATTATCTAATTTTTTTCAAAAATACGATTTTTCTTACTAAACATAGTTACTTATATTTACCAATTTCTGATCTAAAAACTTTTTAACTTAAAGTTTTTCTTCATTATTGAAAATTTTAACTAAATTTTCTTACTCATTTCTAAAATTAAATTTTACTTCCCTAATATAACTTCATATACATAATCAATTTTTCTTTTCAAATCAAATTCACTTGTAGCACATTTGAGAACAAATAAAATTTCACTTTTGAAAATATTTTTCATCCCCCCCAAACTTAAATTTTTAACAGATTAAACAGTTTAGCATCAAATATATATAAGCAGAAATGAAAATAAAAATAACTGCTAATAGGAAATTTTATACCCTAATGATACAACTATAAAACTAAAAACATGAGTAAAATTAATTTTGATCAAATTTTTTACTATTTTCATTTCAATTCAACATGTAGAGATTCAATAGACTTCTAA
>NW_018165215.1:48344-52968 GCF_001263595.1 Phalaenopsis equestris
CACAATCTCAACATAAAAACAAACTCACAAACATGATAAAAGAAAAATACAGGGTAGCAGTTTCAAAAATTTAAATTTATGATTTATGTTAGATAAATTTTAAACTTTTCAAAAGACATAGAATCAAGTTCAATACTAATCTAACCTAAACATTATTAAACACACATAAAAAATTACTACCTTAGAATGTTAAAACAGGCCACTAACAAAACACAACATCACAATAACAATATAAAAGGTCCCAAACATAGCATAGTACATAGTCCAATTCAACACAAAACAAATGTAGCAGTCCTACATCACATAGTCTTCAACATAAACAAACATAAAATTATCTTAATCCTACTCCTCATCCTTAGAATCACCACTATACTACTTTTCTGCAGGCTCATAATCAGGATATCGAGGATATGGAGGAAATTACACTCCTAGGTCACCTCTAATCAGGCTCTTCAAAGTTGAGTGGAATTTATCTTCATAATCACTCTTTATCCTATTATACTTATCAATAAGATCTGCAAAATGCTTTAAATTTTGTACCTTATCAGCGGTAAAATTGATATTGTCCATCATCTTCTGTAACAACTTGTCTCGGGTATCCTTAGACTCACCTCGAGATGTAGAAGCACGTGAGGTAGATGGTCTAGATGTAGAAGCAGCAGAGGTAGATGCAGTAGACTAGACGTCTCCATTCCATAGCTTTTCCATAGCTTTTGGAAAATCCTCCTCTCCAGCCAAAAATTGAATGCTCAAAATAAGTCATCACATTCACCTTATTGATGGGCTTTAAATTCCATTTGAGGTGTAATAACACTTCCTCCCAGCTATCATATTTAATTCCAGCTTGATCACACAAAGAAAAGATCAAGGAAGTGAATCCCAGATCTGCAGTAGTAACAGCTGTAACAGCTGTAGCATAACTGATGAAAGTCTGACAGAGTAAAGCTCTAATGTTGATCTAATCAGGCTCTTCAAAGTTGAGTGGAATTTATCTTCATAATCACTCTTTATCCTATTATACTTATCAATAAGATCTGCAAAATGCTTTAAATTTTGTACCTTATCAGCGGTAAAATTGATATTGTCCATCATCTTCTGTAACAACTTGTCTCGGGTATCCTTAGACTCACCTCGAGATGTAGAAGCACGTGAGGTAGATGGTCTAGATGTAGAAGCAGCAGAGGTAGATGCAGTAGACGTCTCCATTCCATAGCTTTTGGAAAATCCTCCTCTCCAGCCAAAAATTGAATGCTCAAAATAAGTCATCACATTCACCTTATTGATGGGCTTTAAATGTAATAACACTTCCTCCCAGCTATCATATTTAATTCCAGCTTGATCACACAAAGAAAAGATCAAGGTAGAAAATCCCAGACCTATAGTTGTAACAGCTGTAGCAGAACCGATGAAAGTCTGACAGAGTAAAGCTCTAATGTTGATGAGCTTTCTCTCTTTAATACAATAGTTCAACGTCGCTCTTTCTCTGGTCACTTCACTGAGATGATTGGTTGGAAATAGAAGAGCAAAAATGAAATAGTGTCAGGCCTTTGAAAGTGCACATAACTTTGAAGTTGCGAAGTTAATTCTCCTTTCATTAGTTATCTTCCAAGGTCCTTTCCCAACAGTCAAGTAAGAAATAATATTGTCTAGTTCCGTTTCAATAGGACTACAATTTGCATAAAAACATAATGTTTCCGTTGGTAAATGGTAAAACAATTTGATTAGCTCTGGCGAAAAAGGTATCAACTTCCCTCAAACCACAACTCAATTTTCTTCAGCTTCAGGGAGAATTGCATAGATCTCCCTCACAACAGATATAACTGCCACAACAGAGAAACAATAGAATTTTTCCCACTGTCGGCAAACAATTAAATCTTCCAGTCTCCACCCGGATTTTTAAAACATTGCTTCGGAATCAGTTTGTGTGATTTCAATGCATCACTATACCGTTCTTGAGCTTTTGAACTAACAAATTTACTCGAATCGAAAGGGACTTTGCCTTTGCTCCTCTTCATTCTTGGTGGAATTCTACAAATTTGATAAATTCCAACAATAACTTCAAAAATCAAGTTTAAATCACTAAACTAAACTTTTAAAAGCACAAACTAAACTTCCCATCCAATTTCCATAGATTTTTCCTCATTTTTCACCATGAATAGTGAATTTTCAAATTTCTCCAAATGTGCTCAAAATACATGGTGAAAATCCAAAATATTTACATAGAAGTAAAGCTCTTACCTCAAAGAACTTGGATCTAGCAAATTTCACTTGATTCCAACAAAAAAACTTAACTTTAGATGTGCCATGGCCCTAAAAAATTGTGATTTTGAGAGGTTGAAGGTGACAAGAGGCATAAAAATGGTGTTTTTCAGTCAAAAAATTCACTTTTAACCGTTCGCAAACTGGTTTTCGTGAACTGGCGCTTAAGCGCAGGTAAATGGCGCTTAGGCACCTGCCTCTAGGCAGGTAAATGGCGCTTAGTCACCTGCCTCTAGGGTTGACTTGTGCTTAAGCACGAGATGTGGCGCTTAGGCGCCAATGCACGATTTTCAATTTTTTAAAATTAAAGTAAAATGCACTATTTTCTTAAGTAAACCACCCCTAAATGGTTTCATAGCACTTAAATGACTATTCAACTTCCTGTAACTCCCCTTTATCTCAAAATTCACCTTGATAACTATTTCAATTTGAGGCTAAAACAACACAAAATTTCACACAAACAAACTTATATTAATTCAAAAATGAGTACAAATACATTTAAACATTTAGTTCTCATTCCAAATAATTTTGGATGAGAAAATTTTCCTAAATACAAACACTTAACAATCTTTCACAATTAAACACCTAAGTAAAACACTAAAAGAAAGTCTTAAACACTGAAACACTTAAAAACAATGAATTTAAACACACAAAAATATAACTTCGAACATAGAACTTAATTTCATTCTTCATTATAAGGAACAAATTCAGGTCTTTCATTAGTCTCTCCTGGGGCAACTGGAATACAAAGTTGATAAATGGATGGTGGTGACGTGCTCTGATGCAATCTTCTTAAATCCACTTTTGTTTAAGAAACATCTCCTTATCCACTTCCTCTATATAAATAGTGTGGCTAAATTGCATGTGGCTAAATTGGTTAAATTGCATTTTCAATTGCCATCCAATATGCTCAAGATGTGCATGAATCTCCAGTATCTTAGTCTCCAGTATAGACATGGTATTTTCAATTTTGTTGATCTTCTTTTATATCCCTTCAATACTAACGGCTAAGAAATTGTTATACATCTCATGTGCACTTTGACTAATGAATTTCATCCTCATGGTCTCCTCCTCCTTCTTCAAATCCATCTTCCATGAAGACATCATCTTAAAATCTATCTCTCTTAGACTTTAGGGCTAGAAATGATCTGGGGTGAAATTCCTTCACTAAACCCTTCTATTTATAGGCCTAAATCTTTCCAAAAACTCCTAGTCACGTTTAGAAACTACCTTGGTGCATTTTTGCAAACTTCTAGGTGATTTTCCCTTCTAGAATATTAATTTCACACATGTTTTTAAACTGTCGTGCTTAAACGCCGGATTTGGCGCTTAAGCACCAGTGCACATCTTTGTATAAGTCAACTTAACATCCAAATTCTCATTTTAACATGTTTAGATCAATAAATAAAGTCATAAAATAAATACTAACACATAATAGTCTCAAAAATACTACCCCAAATTTTCTTAATTACACATAAGACAATAATCAAAATAAAAACACACTGATAACTATGGGTTGTCTCCCACAAAGCGCTTGGTTTTACGTCGTCGACCCGACGTAACCAGTGCTTACTCTGGTTTACCCAACACTATTATTTATTATGTTGATCCCCTATGTAATAAGGTTTTAGTCTAAGTTCAGTCACTTTAAAAATTTTCTCAGAATTAGGATCTTTAATATTCACAGCTCTAATATCCACAGCTCCATAAGGATAAACTTTAATCACAATAAATGGGCCCATCCACCTGGATCTAAGTTTGCTTGAAAATAATCTTAATCTTAAATTATATAGCAAAAGTTGTTGCCCTTGCTAAAAATTTTTAGTAAGAATCCTTACTTGAAAATAATCTTAATCTTGAATTATATAGCAAAAGTTGTTGCCCTTGTTGAAAATTTTTAGTAAGAATCCTTCGATCATGCCACCTCTTCATCTTTTCTTTATAAATTTGGGCACTTTCATAAGATTCATTCCTTATCTCTTCAAGATCATTTAATTGTAACATTCATTTCTCACCAGCATCTTTCAAATTATAATTTAGCTCTTTAATTTCTCAATATGCCTTATGTTCAAGTTCAACTGGTAAGTGACAATAGGTAAGTGACAAATTTTTTCAAATATTAGTCTATATGAGGACATTCTTATAGGAGTTCTGTATGCAGTCCTATAAGCCCACAAAGCATAGTCAAGTTTGACTGACCAATCGTTTTTTGTTGGATTCACAAATTTTTTCATACTTATTCTAATTTCTCAATTGGATAATTTATCCAAACCACTTGTTTAAGGATGACAAGCAGTAGCAATCCTATGATTTATATGATATTTCCTTAATAATTTCTCCATTATGACATTTCTGAAATGACTTC
>NW_018165215.1:53021-81000 GCF_001263595.1 Phalaenopsis equestris
TTCATTTTCAAAAATTTTGCAACACTTTGAGCATCACATCTAGGTAAAGCAACAACTTCTATCCATTTGGATACATAGTCCACTGCTAACAGAATATATAAATTTTTTGAAACATGGTATAAATGGTCCCATGAAATATAATCCCCAAAAATCAAATATTTCAATTTCTAGCAATAATTGAGGGGAATATCATTTCTTCTAGAAATATTGCTTACTCTTTGACATCTTTCACAAGTTTTAATATAAGAATTAACATCTCTAAAAATTGTAGGCCAATAAAATACAGATTGATTATTTGCATAGTCTCGTAAAGGTCTTTAATTATGTTCATTTTCAACAGTTTGATTATCATTGTTATTATGTGATGTGTTCACCATTTCTTGTATATTGTGAAGTTCTTTTTTTTTCAAAATTTTCTTATGGTTCGTTCTAACTCAGAATCGTAAGGTACTAACCCTTCAAATCCTAAACTATGCATACAATAGTAAAAGCTCAGAAAATAAAATTAAACAAAACACTAAATAATATAAAGTCTTTTATGTTAAATTTTTCTTATATAAAAATATTTTTTACACAAAAACAAGTTATTTTATAAAGAAAAATAACACTACCATTTTCCTAAAAAAAGCTTACGACTTAAATAATTTTTTTAAGTTAAAAGTTACGTTCCTTCCTAACCCGACCCACAACTACGTAGATATTTATATTCCAAAAGATTACTGAAAACTTGGCCTGAATTATTTTTAGTGGCTAGTGTGAATAAATAAAATATTTTAGAAAATAAAAGTAAGTTTTCACACTATGGGTACTACACAAGTATACTTATCTTTTCCAGTAAAATAGGGTTTTCTATGAAATCCCAGTATTGATCCCACAGGGAAACTGTGTCTTTCTATAATGACTTAAAAAAACTTCTATCTAAATTTCAAATAAAAAAAAAAAATAGAAGAATAGTATCAAAATATTTGTAATGGATTAAAACTAAATTTATGCGCAATCTAATTTTAAGAAGAAAGTAAGTGCAAATTTTATGAACTAATAATGTTTCAAAGAGTTTGAATATTATGAAAAGATCTTTTCCCTTACAAAGAGAACTTAATCAATGTTGGATTTAAAAATTTTTAAAAATATAAAATGTTGTATTGTGACAAATAGGAGCATACCCATTCCTTCCCCTCTCTGGTGCCCCTCTGTGGTGCATGCAAAGAACATTGGCTAATCTTACATTTCTTCCAGCTTGTGTAGTAGTGCTGAGTAGATTCTAGCCTCTCACTTATAGATTACCCATTGTGCCCTCTCTATAGGACATACTAGTGACCCTTAGATCCAAACTCAAGATCAAATTGATAAAAGAATCTAGTCTGTCACCCTAGAAACATTAATTCTACACCCCTCAAAACTTATCTCCCAATTTATTTGCACTCTCATTAGATTTTGGTCGCTCTCCTCAAATGGTTAGTGTGAAATTCACAAGTTGAGTGAAATCATAGCCCTCCTGGTTCATTATGTTTTGCAACAGATTTTGACCTCACAAGTGGCCAATTTGCAAATTCAATGAAGAACTGGTGAAAATGCAATTACAATTTTTTAAAATAAAATGAAATCTTTAAATCATTCTCGTCCCACATGATTATTTACCATAACAATGTGAAAAAATAAAACTACTTATAATTCATGGAAATAAAACAAAATCACATATATTTGTATTTAAGAGCAAGTTTACACAAGAAAATATAACTTACACAAAAAGACAAAATACTTATCTTAAGCTTCTCCCCAAATAAATCCTTAAGTTCCTTTGAAGCAATCTCCAAACTCTTCTTGCAATACTCCAAAGAAAATACACTAAAAACTCTACTATACTCTCTAATCTAGTGGACTCTCTAAAAAATCTAAGTTTTTCCTCTCATGAAAGTCCCATTTTAGTCTTTTCTGACCACATTATATAAAAATCTCAAAATCCCCAAGAGTCACCTCAAGCACCCATTCAAAATTTGTCCAAATTCAATGCATCTCCAAAAGAAACTATCACTGACTTCTATGCTCCATACTTCATATGTCTCTGACGCATAGGTGCCAGAAGTGTCGGTTAGGTGCCATTGCTCCACAACATCGTTTTGCCTCCATTTTCTCACTTTTTCCTTTAAACTCCAATTTTTGTACGTGAAACCACAAATATTCAAAATACCATTCATTAAAGCGTAATATCATAAAAAATGTGCATAAAATGAATAATAAATGTATATTTAAAATAGATAATTTTCAGGTGATCAATTTCCCCAAACTTAAATGTTACTTATCCTCAAGTAACCCTTTAATTATATACAAAAATTTGTAACTCATGGTAGTGGGTGTTACTTAATTATTTCTATTATTTTTTGTTTTATAAATGTAGTAATGAAACTTTGGGAAATTTTTCAATAACTCAAGTTAGAACCAAAATGTAACAATATCTAGTTATCAAGTCTAAGAGTTCTGATTTTCTATTCATTTCTAGAATAACAGTAATTTTTCATACTTAGGAATCCCATAAAAATAAAAAGAAAAGAATTTCATTAGAACACTATTAATAAAGATACTAATACTTTTAACATTAAGAGTAATTTTTTATTAGGCTTCTCATCAAGCTTTACCTCACATATTTTTTTCTTTTTACTTTTATTTTTCTTTCATGATTATTTTCGATCCTTTCTTTTCTTTTCTTTTTGTGTGAGGATTACTATATCTGGATAGCCTTTATTGATTTTGAACTTCACTATCCTCTTCTTAAAGTAAAAAACTTCTTACATTTCCTTACTTGATAATGAGTATTATCTTTGAAAATGATTTTTCATAGCTTAAGATCTCTCTCATTTCTCATCCAAATAATTTGTAGTTTGTGTCTATAGTTTCATCTAATCTAGAAGGTCTCAAAGCTTAAGATCTCTCTCATTTCTCATCCAAATAACTTGTAGTTTGTGTCTATAGTTTCATCTAATCTAGAAGAACACATTTATACAGTTTAAAAAGAATGATGTATTCATTTATTTACCAAAAGATCAAACCTAAAGCTATGATTAGGAATTTTGATACATACCTTATCCCAAGAGGTGTGGCCTCGATTGGGTTTAACAGAAATGATCCTCGGGTTTTTACTAGAATGGGTTAGAGACCTTGAGAAATTGTAATTTCTATTGGGAGAGAGTCGTAGAGGACTAAGAAGCTTTTGGAAGTCTTAAATTTAAGTTTTTATAGAGTCCATGTTGAGGCCAAAAATTATCCTGGATTAGGGTTAGAAAATTAGGTTTTTCTAGTGAACTTGGTGGCCTGAGGAGATGGGGAATCAAATGCCTAGGTTGAGGGAACACTTGGAGACTATCTAGGAAGTTTTTTGTAAAAGTAGAGCTTTTGAATTGGCTTCTTAAGCAGCCATAGAAGGTCTTGAGGAAGATTTAGAGTGATTAGAGAAGGTTGGGTGGCTCCTCAAAGGTGTCTCAGAGGAAACTAAGTGAGATTTGAGCAATTGTTAGTCAATTTTCAAGTTTCCATGGTGGACTCATCATGGTGGTAAGCATGGTGAAGAAGGAGATTTGGGGAAGGTTTTGAGCTGATTGGTAGCTTCTTAGGTAGATACTACAAGTCATAGATGAGCTGGCTTGACTCGCTAGAGATTGGTCCAAGGGGGCTAAGGTATGTATCATATATGGTGACATGTGTGCCCACCCCCTCCCTCTCATCATGAGCCATGATGGATGATTCCAAGCAGCAATCAAGGCTTTGAAAATCTTATTTAGCTTGATAAGTTCTCCTCATGTCATGCTAGGTATGTTTTAGATCATGGGTGACCCATTAAGGATGAACAATGGGCCAGAGGCTTGGCCCATGAGTTTGGGTTGGATTTTGGGGTTTTAGGCATAGGCTAATATGTTGGATTTAGCCAAAATTTTAGGCCCAAATGGGATGTTATAACCCCCTTAATTAGCTAATTAATTAATTAATTAATCAATCAATCAAATTATGGGGGCATCCCCCATGATGCCAATTGGGTCTCCCACATGGTATGGTTTCATAACCATGTTGGTTGAGGCTCAATTTAATGGGAATGTGATCAATTGGCCAAGATTCGACAAAAATTATGGTAGATCCAATTGGTTTTGGCACACACAAGGCACCACCAAATTTTGTGTTAAAAGGGCACATTAGGGTTTGAAGTGGTTTTTACGGTTTGGTAGGGTTAGGGAGGCATCTGGTGAGGTCAATCAATTTTTGTAGACCCCTATTCTTTGGTGGATTTGGTGGTCAAAGTGGTTCCTATGATCTATGAACCTTGACAAATGCTTCAACTCTCAGGTGGATTACGCAAGTTCACGGTTAAAGTAGTATCAGCTTTCTTAGTTCGAATTGTTGATCCTACAAAGACATAGAGTGAACTAATTTTAGTCAAAAGTGCAAGCCTACTTAATTCATGCTTAGTTTGGAATTTAAGGAAAATTATGTTATGTTTTTTGTCCCCGCTGCAATTCAAATTAGTTTAAATTTTACTCCTATAAAATTTTTAATTCTACTACGTGAATTAGTGATAAACAGGTGCGAAAGCTATCCTTCCTTATTGTAATAACAGTTCAGTATAAAGAATGAGAAATGCAAATTGAAATGTGGCTGGTGCATTTATCTTCTTTATCCTCTCCTGAGTGCATAAAGCAGATTGGTTAAAGTTGCCTTAATTCCTTAAGCCCCACTTTGAACCCACTTATGATTTTATCCTTATTTTCTTGCATCTCCCTAAAGCATAATTTTGCTCATATTCTATATCTCAACGTGATCTGCTTTACTTCATACCGTATAGTATACTTTTAAAGCATACATTTGCTTCATCTCCCTAAAGCAGACAGTTGCTTCGTACCCTACAACTACCCTTCCTTACAGTGACAGTATTGCAGTGTTGAAAATGAGAAACACAAATTGTAATGTGGCTAATGACAAATAAAAGCATTTATCTCTTTTCCCTCCCTTGAGTGCATAAAGCAGATTGGTTCAAGTGGCCTTAATTACTTAAGCCCACTTTGAACCCACTCATGATTTTATCCCTATTTTCTTGCATCTTCCTAAAACATACTTTTGCTTTATACCATATAGCTCGATGTGATCTGGCTAGTTATTCATGCATTTATCTTCACAACATATTTTAACAAACCATTCTATTTTCTTGCATCTTCCTAAAATATACTTTTGCTTTATACCATATAGCTCGATGCGATCTGGCTAGTTATTCGTGCATTTATCTTCACAACATATTTTAACAAACCATTTGATCAGAATAATAGGTAAATGAAAAGCAAAAGGAAAATTATCACAATAAAAAAGTTATAAGAAATTTAAAACCATTTCCACATTCCTACACATCCTACCACATCACCATAAGGAAAAGGCAGAGTATTGCTTAGAAAACATAGAGAAAATACCACAAGATTTTGTTGAAACAAAGAAAATCCACATACCAAAGTGTTTACAGAAAAATACAAGTCTTAAACACAACAATACTTATCTCTCTTCCTCAATAACACCTTGAGAATGCTCCATAAATGCCCTTGTTGTATTATTGTAAACTCTCCTCACTTTAACACTCAGATACTCACCAATTCCCTACTCTAGAGTTGCTCTAACTAGCATAGGGCAAGATTACACTCTTAATATCAGTGGAACTTTCTATGGTCTTCTCCAGATGCTCTCTGAAACTCTCAAGAGACTCCTTTAAACTCTCCAAAAGATTCCTCTAGAATGTCTTTTAATCTTCTTATATAGCGATTAATATCCTCAATTTAAAATGCCTTCGGTCCACCCAAATAATGCTTCATATAGGTAGATCAAATTTCTGTAACAATACGGAATTCAGTTCCTGTGCATAGGCACCCAAATTTTCTGGCGCCAAAGCCCTGACCTTCACAGTTGAGGCCTTGGCGACTAGTGACTGATGCTTAGGCTTCAGTATTCCATGCAAGCTTTAGCTCCATTTCAGCTCCTTTTTGCTCCATGTCTTTCTCAATTAGCTTCACTCCTAATACCTGTTACACCAACTAGAAAAACATAAAAATACATTTCCTTAAAGTGCAATTTCATCAAAAAAGATGTGCAAAACATAAAGGAATTAAAGCAATCTTTTCACATATCAAAATCTCATAAACTTAAAGTTTACTTTTCCTCAAGTAATACTAGAATATTAATATTAAAATAATGTAATTTGAGGGACTGGGTTTCATTAAAATTATCAACAATATTGTCTCAAGAAATTCATAGTGCATCTTTAAGTTAACTCTAGTAAATAGGCCTAGTCTTGGGATATAAGAAACCTTTCATTCAACTAATAAAAAAAGAATTTTTATTTATTTTAAAAAGCAATCAATACTTGTCAGTTACTAAAAATTAGATGGTAGAAAAACTGGATTTAAGTTCTCTATTTAAAGAGAGTTACCATGACATCATAAGTAAAAGTTTAGGAATGCAGTAAAGTTTTAACTCCAAATAAGGTCTAGTGAAACCAATTTTTGATAAGGCTCCTTTAATATTTTGATCCTTTATCTTTGTTTTTCTTTTTATTTTTATTTTTTAGTTATTTTAGGATGTATATTTTAACCATTATCATAACATTAGGAGGATTACTTTATGTGGATAACTCTTTTAATAATTTTGAATTTCACTTTCACCTCCTTAAAATGAAACCTACCACATTTCTTCACTTCTTAGGCTTGTGAATAATTAATAAACACTAGTTAAAAATAAAAATTTAATAGAGATAAAATTATTTTCACAACTACAATTCTTTTAAGAAATAAATAACTAATTCATTTTTTTACTTATTGAATTACAAGTTATCTCAACTCTAGTTTAGTTTTATTTACATAGAATTTACAATAAAAAAACTATGTTTTTCTTTCCTCAAAAACTATAATAATTTTAAATTAACAAAACATTCCTTATATTTAAAAATATAAAAGCTCAGAAACTTGTTATTGAGAACAAAAAAATTTATGCTTTTAAAATAATTTTTTTCCCTACAAACTTAATTTTTAGCACATGTCACAATATCAAACATGAAAGCAAGTAGTGAAAAATTTCATAGATGTACTTCCTCTAGCATGTATTTATCACAGAATTAACAGTGTTAAGCACAGTACACATATATGCAACAAACAAGTATATCGAAGTTAATAGGGATGAAATAAAACTACATCAAACAAAGTCTAAATATCTTCACATATCAATAGAAATGAGCTCTCAATAACAAAATATAAACTGAAATAGATAGTATAACAGTAATAACATAAAATAACATAAAATAGTCCAGTACATCCATCAACATAGCAATAAGGAAAAAAAAACAATCCTCCTCCTCCTCCTCATCATCATCGTAATCTTTTTCTCCTCCTAAGATTCCTCCACTAAATCCTCCTCCATCAGCTGGCTCTGCTAGTTTAACTGGTGTGGAAGACAAGTTGGGAACTCCACTGAGTTGTCCCCGCCAATTCACTAGTTCTTCCTATATATTTCTAATTGAGCAGCATAAGCACTAGCGTAAAAAATTGATTGGCACTTATTTTTCCAATCAAGATGTGTCATATGATCAACAACATCATAAAGTAAAGTCTGAATTGAAGAGTTTTCCTCCTCTATGATCTTCATCCTGGCTGACATTGAGGCCTTGCTAGTGGAGTGTCGAGTATGTGAATAAGAAGTAGAGGGTTGCGATGGGGAGGCTAAGAATAACTGGGCCCACAAATAACATGTTTATCATATAACATCACATTGTCTTTAGACATGGGATTCAAAGAATGAAGCAGCTCCTCCCACCCCTTAAAAAATGTCAATTGATTGTTGGCAAAGGTCAAAAATAGTCGAAGGGTGTCCTAAACCTAAATTAGATCACTCCTTTAAGCATTGAAAATAGAGTGACAAATAAAAGCCACAATATCGATAGTCTTCATGGCTTTAATGCAGAAATTGAGTGTAGCTATCTCACTTGTAACCGTACTCATATTGGCTGAGGGAAATATCTTGGTCGAAATGAAATAATGCTAAACCTTGGAAGGTAGATTAAGTTCAGATGAAGAAAAATTGACCTTATGGTCATTCCTCACCTTCTAAGTCCCTCTCCCATTAGTTAAGAAATCGATGATTTCATTAAGATCAGAATCAAAAGGGAAATAATTAGAGTAGTAATTCCATGAGACATTTTCTAATGAAAATAAAGCATTGATGCATGAAGGGGAGATACCTACTCTCTTCTCCCTCACATGTAAGAATCTGAAGAACTCTTAGGGAGTTTGGCGTAAAATTCTTGAATTATAGGAGCTATAGCTACACAAGTGGCATAGTAGAAAGCTTCACACTTACGTCTTACATTTATAATCTCGACCGTTCCTATAGTGCTAATAAATCCCCGCTCAACAATCAGCTTCTTTGCTACCAAATGATCATTGTAATGCTTCTGAGCTTTGGAACTTACAAAGTTTTTTTTCTATAAATGAAGAAATACCTTTGTTGTCTTTAGTCTTAGGAGCAATGGATGAGAAGAGAAGATGAAAATACATAGAAATGAAGTATAAAGTGGTGGTGGATGCACAAAATATGAAGCTTTTGGCTTAAATCAAGCACCCCCAAAAAATCTTCAAATCACCAAAATCCCAAAAATTCTCGGATTAAGAAAAAAAAATTGAGCATATGAGGATGAAATTAACTTATAGAGATGATTTACATACTCCAAAGATTCACAAATGAAGCTCAAATGCAGGATATGGGAAAGCCCTAAGTATCCCCTCTCTATCATGGAAAAACAGCTGGGGAGAAGTTGAGAAAATGAACTAAACCAGGCTTGTTTAGGCGATTTATAGCCCAGATATGAATGGCACCAAGGCGCAGCGATAGTGACACCATGGCCTTGCTTCTTCTATCTGAGGCCATGGCACCTGAATAGTTTTGCACCTAGGCTCCAATACAATTTTTAATTTAATGATACAAGGGCCACTAGCTCAGCCCCAAATTTTGTTTTGATCATATACATTGAAATATTGGCTACTTCTCAACTGTTGGCCTCATTTTTGATGAGGTCTAGCTTCTCTTCTTTAGAAGCCTAAGATTTATCCATAGGACTTTTTTGTTGACTATACTAGAGGACTTAGTAAATGGAACCCTCTCACATTAAAATTCCAAACACTTCCTTACTTCTCTAATATAGACCCACCTAGGTGGCTATAAGCCCCCAGATGTCATTTAGGATGGTCAAGACCAACACGTAGAGAATTGAGAGTGAGTTTTTATAAATTTAATCAAGCCTTAGGCCAACCCTGGGTGACTTGTTCTTGGTCACAACCTCACACACACCCAACACCCTAAAATCACATTTTACCTAACCTCTCTCTTATTTCTTTTCAGAGACTAATATAGGTGGTCCCAGGCCCTTAGCTTTTGACTAGGAGGTCGAGACCAACATGTGGAGGACCCAAAATGAGGTCTCCCATGGGTCTTATAACCTTAGGGGAGGGGTTTTCATGGCTTGTATGATCACCATGTCCAGTGAGCCTCAATTCCACCAAGACATCCCATTTTGACCTCCTACCCCCCACTTTTGCCCAAAATTACCAAAGTGCCCCTAGAACCCTAAAATTTCCAAAATAATCCAAATTCAAAAATTCTCACCAAAAATCATATTGAACCACTTCAAACCACTACAAATTGCCCACTATTATTTCAAAATTCCCAAAATATCACCAAGTTGGCTAAAATTACCAAAATACCCCTCATGTTCAGAAATTCTAAAAAACCTCCAAATTCACTCCAAAAGTCCCTAAGATCAATCTTAACCACCCAACAAACCCAACTGCACACAAATCCATCAAAGTTGACAAAATCCCCAAATTTCCCTTAAAGCCCTAAAATCTCTAAAGCACACCCAATTTTCATCAAATTCAATTCAAACTTCCCAAATTTAAAATCCACATCAAAATTCATCATATTCAAGCCCAAATGAAATAAAATTCTAGACCAACTGAACTGAATTCCAAGCCCAAATTTCAATTCAATGTCAACTACCCCAAGATTGAACCCAACTCCAAAATCCATTATATTGAGCTACGTAACCATGTCAATCCAACCAAAATTGATTCCCAAACTTCTCATGACATCCTTAGAGGCCAAATTGATCCACCAATTGGCCTTGATCCAAGCCCAATTCAAGCCCAAAGTCCATCTCTAAGTCCAAACCCCATTTTGAGCCTAAAACTAAGCCTTTCCTTAACCAATTGATTTAATTAATCCCTAATCACAACAACCCATCCTAAGATTGTGATATGGCGACCTCAATTCTAGCCTAAACCTTCTTTTTGGGCCATAGACTAAGGGACCCTTATATCATGGATCTTAACCAATTGATTTAATTAATCCCTAATCCCAACAACCCATCCTAAGATTGTGATATGGCCACCTCAATTCTAGCCTAAACCTTCTATTTGGGCCATAGACTAAGGGACCCTTATATCATGGAAACCCCTCAACCAAATATGGTTAACTCTCTTTTCTATGCCATCATCCATCAAACTCAAAGCCTAATAACATTTAAGCCTCCCTCTGACCTCCTTAAGCTAGCTAGCCACCACCTGTGACCTAGTCGGCCTCTCTAATAGATAGAAAACTAAAAATCTAGAACTTGCACCTGACCTTAAACTTAAAACTGAGTTCTTCCTTTATGGCACACCGCAATTGGATAATTGCGCTGCTCAACCCTCCACCTAAACTTATTGGAATCGGCCAATGAAAGCCTGTAGCCTCCCTATTGGCCTCAATTATAAAAAGCTCCCTTCTCGACCAAACTTAGAGAGCATCCAAATCCAAGGGGAAACTCTGCCCAGTTGATTCAAGAGCTTCTCACAGACCTCCTAAGTGCACTCTAACCATCCTTAGCCACCCATTCCCACTGTCCAAGCTCAATTTCTCCACCCAAATCCAGTACCTTTTTGGCTATCTCACCAAACCTTTCAAAACTTCAAATAAACCATTCCATAGGCTTCCCCACACTTTAAAACCACTTCACCAATCAAAAGTACCCTCTTCCAAGTACCCTAACATAGTCCTAGACCAAGCCCGAGTCACCCTTTGACTGAAATCATATTTAGACTGCTTCTCAGCTCAAGGCAACACTTTGAGGATGTTCATGAGCTCAAGGAGAACGAGGATGTTCATGAGCTCAAGGAGAACCTTTTCAACCAACCCAATCAAGGCCTCGCTACTTGGGAAAGGTAGAGCTCGTAATTCCTTAATTTGGACTTGGTTTCATCATTTGTAAAGTGATCTTGTATTTCATACAAATTTTACCGTATAAATAGGTTTGCCTCACTTAGATGAAGGTGTAGGAACAAACCCTGAGTGATTTGGTTGAGAATTAAGTGAGATATTAGTTCTAGAACACAGACGGTTCTTGGGTTAGGACGATCGAGATTGATGAACAGATGTTGTCCATTCTTGCGTGTAACGAATAAACGATACAGATTGTGCCAGACAGACCAAAGGAACGTGAACCACAGGTTGATGAGGTAGGCTACGTGTAAAGAAAAATGAATCAATAAGTGACATGTGGTCTTTCGGCGGCTCTGAGGTTGACGTGGATGCCACGTGGATAAGTAGATAAATAGGGTATTTTGGAATTAAATAAACACAAAAAAATTCAAAAATTCATATCTTGGTGTAGAAAATTCAAAAAAATAAAATAAAAATACCCCTGTGCTCAATAAATAGAGAACAAAAATGTGAATGAAAAAATAAAAATATTATACTTTTATTTATTGTTAAATAAATTAAAGACTCCATATAGTAAATAAATCATAAATAATAAAATATTTCCTTAAACTAAATGAAATTTGGAGGGTTTGTTTTGGATGATCTTAGGAAAAATTTTTGATTTTTTAAAGTTTAGAGGAATTCACTATGATCAAAAGCCCTAATTTATATGGTATTTAGTGTTATTTTAATGTAAAAAAAATTATAAAAAATAAAATAAAAGTAAAAAAATTGTGAAATCTTATTTGGTGAGTTCATTATGGTCAGAGAATTATATTAAAAAATAAAAGTAATGTTTATAAAATTATTAAACTATTTCTCTTATTTAAAATCAAGAAAAATCACTAAAAATTAGAAAAATAAGAAGTAATTCAAATAATTACTAAAATGAGCCAAGTTGCATATATTCATCCTATGAGGCAACTATAAGAATGTGGAAGCCAAAAAAATTATTTTTAATGTAAATAAGTATTTTCTGAGTTAATATTAATTTTGGCTTAAAATAATTGCAATAAATAAAAGAAAAATCAGTAAACTATGATGTTTGCAATGTTCCTCATAATCAGAGGAACCTAAAAAAAGTAAAATGGAGATTAAAATAAAAAAATTATTTTTAAGGTATTTTTATATTTTTAAATAATTAAAAATACAAAACATACCATAAAAAACCAAAAATACGAAGTTACTCCAAATTATCCGAGGTTTAAAAAGGTGTTTTAAATAAATAAATGTACTTTTCTTAATTTGTTGATAAAATAATTACAATAAATAAAATAAAAATCACAAAAATACCAAATTTATTTCTCTGAGTTCTTTGGAGTAAAAGAGACCGATGAAAAATATTAAAAAAAAATTTCTAAAATAAAAAAAAATATTTTCTATTTATTTATTCATTAAAATATTTTACAAATTGTAAAAATTTAAATATAATTAAAAAATTCACAAAGATTATTCCTAAGTAGTCCTCTAATCTGAGTTAATGTTTAATAAATTTTATTAAGGATAGAGAGTTAGATTCACTTGGTTAAATTATCTATCTTTGAAAATCCCTATTTTGGACTAAAATAATTATTAAAAATTAAATAAAAATAGATTAATATAAATCCTCTTCTATGCTCTAGTAGACCCATTAGTGAGGTAACAACAAATCTTCAAAGCAATTTTAATTAAACTTAAAGAATTATTAAGTGCAGACCCCTAAGGGCAAAATGATAATTAAGGGATTTTGAGCCTTAATCAAAATTTAGGTAAAACGAAAGAGAGAAATGGGTAACAGTGATCATAATAAGTTCTTTGAGATGATAGGATTTTAAAGGGTTCAGGGAAAAAAACCAACTCATTCTATTTTCTATAAAATGACAAACATATAATTTCCTAAATTATTG
Organism: Phalaenopsis equestris; assembly: GCF_001263595.1. Taxonomy (NCBI): domain Eukaryota; kingdom Viridiplantae; phylum Streptophyta; class Magnoliopsida; order Asparagales; family Orchidaceae; genus Phalaenopsis; species Phalaenopsis equestris. The sequence continues at coordinate 66,209 of NW_018165215.1, forward strand.
TGTTTTGGAAGTTAATTGAATTGGATGATTCTAAGGTGAAGGGATTATGTTAAAAAGAAAATAACTTACTAATTGAAAGCACTAGATCATTGGTTAGATGGTGATGCAACCCTTTCATAAGAATCAAGCTCGCCTCACTCAACCTTTTCCAAAATTTCAAATTTACCCATAAAGACTTATGACCATGATAGTAAACTAAGTTTTATTCAACATCACTTAATAAGGTTTAGAAAGTAATATAATCAATCAGAGACACTTATCAGACACTACAGGCCCCATTGCAATTGAAGGTGGTGAAGATCCTTTAATACCATAACTTGCCCCTTAAGGATGTCTACCCACATAACTCCTAGAAGTGCAACATCATGTAAATATTTGGTTACCTCACTCATGGATTATATAAAACATTAAGGCTCATTGGCAAAAGCTAAAAAATTACAACTAAATCAACTAGGGTTGATAATTTCAACAAGATAATAAACCTGAATAAACTTGAGGTGATTCAGCCGATCTTAAAAAATGTTTAGAGTCAATCCCCAAGCACTTTTATAGTCTTCTGAACACTTTGAATGAGAACAAGAACTGTTATTATTTGTTGAAAACTGTAGGGATCCACCAAGATGTACCTCGGAACCTGTTAATACACTGATTACAATTAAATCCCATATATTAATTATCCTACATTTTTAACCAAGGCTTAAGGGTTTAAGTCTTGGATAAGGTATTTAGACACTTGTGAGCAACTAAGGACATTTTTGCCACATATAGATCATCGGGCTTGTGTAATTAAAAGGTTTTGGTGGTAAGGGTGATGATGAAATTTCTTATGGGTGCTAAATGAGGGATGCAATGTAAGATTTTTGGAATAGTATCTCCTACCTAAAGAATCCTCTGTAAAGATAGAAGATAGGACCGATAATAATATTCACCAACAACTGGTGGGAGATGACCCTAACACTCTTTGGTTGCTGGTAGTCCTATCCTGATTAGAGTGATTAGCTTGTGGACTATATTACTTTATAAAAACATATTTTAGAAAACAAAAATCTCTTTCACAACATCATTACTTTTGTTTGCCAAAGTAAACTTTAGAAGCATGAAAAAATTAAAACATAAAGGTCCATAAGTTAATCACTTAGATTGAGGTTAAATATTGCCATTCCTTGAGTGGCCAGGTTGGTGACTTTCATCAAAAGTTGGAATTATAGAGCACACAGTTCAGCTTTGAGCCCCCACCTTCACCAATGCCTTACACTTAGTCCCGATCTTTTATATGTGGTTATGGGTTTTGTTTTATGCACTAGCATTTTAATACGGTTTGCTTTTAATTTCTACATATTGGACTCCTTTTTTATTGTTCTCACTTTATTTCCTTGCAATTTACTTAATTTTCTACAACTATATTATGCTTTATGATATTAACCTTGCTGTTGTAGTAAAGAACCAGGTACGCTTTACAGTTTATTTACCACATTTTATGTTCAACACTTTTACCGATATGCAATTTACTTTACCATGTATGTTTCATGTACTTACAAAAAAAAAACACTTAAAAAAAAAATTAACTCACATTTAAACTCCTTGAAACACACTTAATCTACCCCTTTTAAATTTACGAGAATCTCATGGATGAGGTAACTGCAGCTACTAGCAAGAATTCTCCAGCCTTAATGGTCTTAAAAGCTCATATAGATTAAGTAAATTCAAAAGAAAATAGTGATGTCGAGACGATGGAACCGTGAGATCTTGACCGGTTTTGCTTAAATTAAAATTAAAAATCCCCCAAAATAGTTTAATAATCAAATATATTAATAAAAAAATTGACTGCAAACCTTGGAGCTACTACTATATCAGGGAGCTCGAAGCAAGCTTCGTGGGCAACATGGCCTAGAAGTAAGAAAATAATATCTTTGAGAGAGCAAAAATGATCTTTAACAATAAAACTTTTCTTAGTTAAATAACAACTTCCCATAGGACTTTGAGGTAGTCCACCTAGTGCAACATAAATCCTCATATTATCCTTAGGCCTTTGCATAGCCATGTTGTGTAATTTAAGCCCTAGTCCTTTTACGACTCTGAGGTTGTCGTTTGTTACAGCATAAATCCTTCTATCTTCCAGGCTACTTACTGATTAGATATCATGTAAATGTAAGCCTTAAGTAATATAAAAGGTATCATAAAATATCAAGTAATATCATTGTTAAATTGAAGCTCTATAGTAGGATAGTTTGGGAAGTCATCGAGGTTCGTCTTGAACTCTATTATTTCCCCTACTCCTCTTTCCTTTTAACTCCAAGAATAATTTCTCCTACTTGATCTACTCCCATTTGATTTCCCTATGTACAACCTTGAACACTAAACTTTGAAAACTTGAAGACAAATACCTCTGGTCATTATCTAAAATTTTCTTAAGTGGCTTTGGTCGCTTAAGAAGTAATTAACTATATATGCTTGCCTCTATAAGAAACTTAAGAACTCAGGTAATATAAACCCTATTTAATCCTCATATTAGATAGGGGAATTTTTCAGCCAATATATTAAAAAGGTTTGAAGAATAAACAAATGTCATAGATTTTTTAGTTTAGATAATTGAGCTGCTCTAACCAGAAATGTGTCTATTCCTCGGGGTAGGTACATTGCTTATGACGTGGTGCTTGGTTATTTAAAATATTGAATATATGAGATTTATTCAGTCTCATTATTTTCTTAAATTAAAATACTACTTTTCAAGTTAAATTAGATTTATACATTAAATTAAAAACAAATCATTTCTAAGATCCTGAACGATACCAAGTTTTAGAACACACTAAACACATTCCAACACAAACTCTTAGATTGGTGATAAATGAGGGCTACTCATTCACCTCCACATCACATCTCTATTCTCTAATGCTTTATTTCCAATGGAATCTCCTTCCATTAATAGATGGATGATTTACATATAATTTATAAGGATAAGCTTCTGAATTAGGTAACACCTATACTACTAAGATTAGCTTATGGTTTCCAGTCTTAAGTGTCACCCTACCTGATAAAGTATGCATCATTATTAGTTCAACAAAAAGAAACATCCCCTAGCTCCCTTTCATATTTGATCAATTGAACCATTAAAATGAAGAACTATGTTAGAATTAAGAAGTAAAGAAGTGAGATGGACCAGTCCTATGGCTAAACTCAGCATGACTCCAGAAAATCCTATGCTCGATTAAGAACTAGGGTATGTAGGATAACATTATTTCTACTACCTCCAATAGTTAACTAAAGTTTAGTCATAATGAGAAGTCTAATGATTCACTATCTCATGCCACACGATCGTAATCAAAATAGACCAACACAAACATTAACGTTCAAATTCAAGCAAACCACTTAACAACAATAACAAACATAATAAAACCACACAACATGAATTGCCTCTAAGAAGAGCTTAGTTTAACATCTTCAGCCCGATGATTCCATTTATTATATGAGATGACCCAACATTAAAATTTCATTTAGTAGCAGTCTTTCCCCTCCTGAACAAGATTTAAGTCTCTCTACATTTACCTTAAATTCTCTACCTATTTTAGGATATTTAATATCAATAGCACCGAAAGGATAACCTTTTAATACCGTAAATGTTCTTGATTGCCTCGATTTAACTTTTCGAGAAAATCTAATATCAAAGAGTTTGGTCTTTTTCCCAATTCTTTTAGTAAGTGTCAAGCTTTTGCCAAATATGAGACGGATTTAACTTTTTGAGAAAATAATTTTAATTAAGAATTAATCACCAAAATCTTTTGTTCATGCTCAAACTCCTTCCTAAGAATCTTTCGATCATCCCATTTCTTGATTTTTCTCTATATAAATTCTAGCATATTCGTAAGATTCTTGCCTACTTTATTCAAGTTCATTTAACTATAGTAATCTCTTTTTAACAGCTTTTTCCATATTATAATTGAACTCCTTAATAGCCAAATAAGCTTTTTTCCAATTATTTTAGTAAGTGTCAAGCTTTTGCCAAATATGAGACTATATGGTGACATTCTTATTCATGTTTTATATGTAGTTATATAGGCCCATAGTGGATCATCTAATATCAAAGACCAAACTTTTCTATTAGATTTGATAGTTTTTTTCTAGGATCCTCTTAATCTCACGATCAGACACTTCCACTAATCCACTAATTTGGGGATTATATGCTGTGACAATCTGATGTTCAATTCTACATTTAGTAACTAATGCCTCAATTCTTCTATTTATAGTGGTTCCCTCTATCACTAATAATCACTTTTGGCATCTCAAATCTACTAAAGATATTTTTTCTTAAAAATTCAACAATACTTTGAACATCACCATTTGGAAGAACCGCTGCCTCAATCCATTTTGAGACATAGTCCACAACTATTAGAATATACATTACTAAATGATGGTATGATGGGTCACATAAAATCTAAATCCCAGATATTGAAGATTTCATTCTCAAAAGTCAAATTTTGGGGCATTTCATCATGTTTAGAAATGTTACCCACTCTCTAGCATCGATAACAAGTTTTGATATATATGTTCATATCCTTAAATGGAGTAGGCCAGTAATGTCCAGATTGTAAAATCTTAGAAGCAATTTTGCAAACTCCAAAATGTCCCCCAAATTTATAATCATGGCATTTTCAAATAATTTCAAAGGTTTCTTCTATCAGTAAACACCTCCTCATCACTTGACCCTTGCATTTCCTGTAGAAATACAGTTCATCCCAAAAATAATATCTGGCATTATGGATAATTTTTTTCCTTTAATGGTAATACATACCACAAAATAATCCATTCAATAATAACTAAAAGATTCTCATCAGAAAAATTCTCATTAATCTCTTCTTCATAAGTACAAGAATTTTCATGATTAAGTATGGATAAATGATCCACTATTTGATTTTCAGAGCCTTTCCGATCTACTACTTCAATATCAAAATTTTGCATTAAAAGGGCCCATCTGATTAATCTGGGCTTGACATCCTTTTTTGACATCAGATATCAAATAACAAAATGGGCAGTGTAAATAGTTCATATAGTTCCAATCATATAACATCAAAATTTTTCAAAAGCCTATACCATTGTCAAAAGCTCCTTCTTTGTAGTAGTGTAATTAATTTGACCTTCATTAAGAGTCTTACTGACATAGTATATAAACTTAATTACTTTTTCATGTCATTGTCTGACTCCAATAGCATAGTTACATGTGTCACGCATTAGTTCAAATGGTTTTCCCCAATCAGGTGAGACAATAATAACAGTCGTGACTAACTTCTCTTTTATAGTGTTAAAGGCTTTTAAGAATTTCTGGTCAAAGTTGAATATAACATCTTTTTCTAAGAGACAACATAGAGGTTTGGTGATTTTAGATAAATATTTTATATATCGTCTATAAAATCTAGGTTGCCCAACAAAACTTTGAACTCCCCACACATTAGCACCCTTGCATAAAATAATTTCTTCTGAGATCATACATAAAACAAGGTAAGTCTTTTCACAACATTTTAGCACCCTTGCCAACATAGAGGTTTGGTGATTTTAGATAAATCTTTTATATATAGTCTATAAAATCTAGGTTGCCCAAGAAAACTTTGAACTCCCCACACATTAGCACCCTTGCATAAAATAATTTCTTCTGAGATCATACATAAAACAAGGTAAGTCTTTTCACAACATTTTAGCACCCTTGCAAGATTATCTAGACAAGAGTCAAATGTAGGGTCAAACACAGAGATATCATCTATGAAAACTTCTATCCCTTTCTCAATTAGGTCATTGAGAATTGACATCATATAATGCTGAAATTTTATCGGTGTGTTTCATAATCTTGAATGTTCCATAAGGACTTGTGAATATTGTTTTATTTTGATCCTCTAGAGCTATAAGTTTTTGATGATACTGAAAATATCCATCTAGAAAATAATATATGGATGGCTAGCTAGCCTATCCAACATCTAATCTTGAAAGGGTAAAGAAAAGTGATCTTTTCTAGTGGAAAATTTAATTTTCGATAATCAATACTTATTCAACACCCAGTGACATATCTAGTTGGAATTAATTCATTATGCTCATTAATAGACATTATAACTCCTTCTTTCTTGGGAAGACAATGGATTGAGCTAATCCATGCACTATCTGATATTTGATAAATGATACCTGCATCTAGCTATTTTAAAAATTCCTTTTTAACAAAATCTTTATTTATTGGGTTTCATCTCATTTGAGGATCTTCCTTGGTTTTATGGTTGTAATCCGTTAGGATCCTATGCGTACATATGGAGGGACTAATCCCTTTAATGTTAGCTAAGGTCCATCCAAAAGCTTTTTTATAATTCCTCAGAGTTTCCATTAAATTCTCCTCTTGCAAGTGAATCAAATCTGATGATATGATAACAAGTAATGTAGATGACTTCCCTAAGTAAGCATGATTTAGATATTTGGGAAGCACCTTCATTTCAAGTTCTCTGGGGTTCTTTGATAGAAGGGATAAGAGGTTTACTGTTTTTTATTTTATCAAGAATGTCAAATCTCTCATAAATAACTTCTGAATTATAAGTGATCAGTAGAGCAAATTCATCATGACAGTCTGAAATATTCTCCTCATCTGAATCTTACTATTCTATTTTAATTTCATAATTGTCTTGGAAACGTCTACCACACAAATAATCAAACAAATATATCCAAAAAAAAGAAACTTTAATTAAGAAGGGTACTTCATAGATTTTAGTAAATTGAAAGTTTAGGGTTTAGGGTTTAGGGTTTATCCATGGAATTGAGGGTTTAGGGTTTAGGGTTTTAGTACATTGAAAGTTACCTCCCGATCATTAACTCTCATTGTTATCTCACCTTTATACATGTCTATCATTACATGTCCAGTGGCTAGAAAAGGTCTACCTAGTATGATGAGAATTTATTTAACTTGCTCCAAGTCTAATATAACGAAATCAACAGGAGAGTAAAACTTATCAAATTTAACAAGAACATGTTCTATAACGCCTTTTGGATAAATGATCAATCGATCAGCCAATTGAAGGGTTACAGTAGTAGGAAACACTTCTCATAATCCTAAATTTCTAAAAATAGATATTGAGATAAGGTTTATACTCGCTCCAAGTTCACATAACGCTTTCCCATAAATTTTTTCTCCAATTGCATAAGAGATTGTAAAGCTCCTAGGATCCTAAGTTTCTTAGGAAGCTTTTTCTGAAAGATAGTGCTACACTTCTCACTGAGTGCAGCTGCCTCATCATCTTCAAAGTTCCTCTTTTTGTTGAAAATGTCTTTCATGAACTTTACGTAGCTGGGCATTTTCTCCAAAGTTTCAGTAAAATGGACATTAATAGTTAGCTTCCTAAAAACATATAAAAATCTAGAAAATTATTGATTTAGTTTTTTTTTTTTGTGGTCTTTGAAGAAAGGGAGGTGGATGTTCCTCTATGTTAATCCGAGTTTGTAAAATGGGTTCCTCTAATTCATTGGGAATATTTTTCAACATTAATAGTTAGCTTCCTAAAAACATATAAAAAGCTAGAAAATTATTGATTTAGTTTTTTTTTTTGTGGTCTTTGAAGAAAGGTAGGTGGATGTTCCTCTATGTTAATCCGAGTTACTAAAATGGGTTCCTCTAATTCATTGGGAATATTTTTCTTAGGTTTTTCAAGCTTTGAATTCTCTTTCTCCAATTCAAGATTCTTGTGAACTACATCTTCCAACACTTATCCACTCCTTAACTTCACAGCTTTGATGTGCGTTGTTGGCCTCACTTTTGGTTGAGGTTTAGTTTTTTCCAGTTTAGTAGCCTAGGGTGTAGCCATAAGACTTTCCGGTTGACTATTCCTAGAGTACTTGAAAGGAACCCTCACCATTAGAAACTCTAAACCATTCTTTTCTCAACTTGTAGTGCCATGTATTGGTCCTAACATATGGGAGAACTCAAGGTGAGTCCCCACAAAACTACTTGGCCTTAAGGTAGACCCGAGGTGCTGGTCTGAAGCTGGTTCATTCACATGCACTCACTTTCAATCATAACCCTAAACCCAAACTTTGTTGAATTTGATCCCTTGATCCTTTGGGAGACTCATGTAGATGGTCCCCTAAACCCACTAGCCCTAGGCTGGGGTCTAGTTAGGACCAGTACATAGAGGACCCAAATGAAGATTCCATTGGTCCATGGCTCACATAAAGTGGTTGGCACCCCAATTTTACCAAAATATCCAACTCGGCCTTTTACCCCCCAAACCAACCCAAATTACCAAAACACCACCGAACCCTAAATTTGGCAAAAAATCCCAATTTCACCCAAAATACCCAAATTTGTTCTATAATTATTTTAGACCATTTCAAAATACTCAAATTTCTCAAAATCACCCAAAATTGTCAAAATTACCAAAATCCCCAAGATTCCCAAAATTACAAAATACCCTTGGTAGCCCAAACTTTCCCAAAACCTCTAAAATCATCTCAAATGTCCCCAAAAACAATTTGGACCCTTCAATTGAGCCCAATTTGATTAATTTGGCCATTTTGACTAAAACCCCTAAATTGCCTTTAAGGGCCCAATTTCAATAAATTCATTTCAAGTGTCCAACAATTTGACCCTAATTTCCCTCAATTTCAATTATAAACTTAAATTCATCACGCCTATTATCATTTCAAACCAATCCAGGCTTAATTGTCTTATGCTTTGAACTCAATTTTGATCCAAACCAAAACCCCTATTTTTTAACATATGGCACAATATCACTCAATTGAACCCCATAGTCCTCTCAATTGCCTTAATTTAGATCCCAAACTCATCCTAACATTCCTAATAATCAAATTGAGCCCTCAATTGGCCTTTCTTAAGCCTCAATTTCACCTAAAATCAACTTGGACCACCTAAAATCAACTTGGACCAAAATCCCCAAATTTGCCCCAATTTGACCACATGCCCAAGTGTCACCTAATTGAATGCCCAACCCTAAAAATTGACACCCAATTGATGTTGAGAACTCTTCATGATATTTTTCTATACCATTTTAAACCATCAATTTGGACCTTGCCCAACCCTAGCCCAAACTAAGCCTAAGTCTAGCCCAAGATACCATAATTCATCAAATGTCCATTTTTTTTCAAATTGACCCACCAAATCAACTCAAAATCACTCCAAATATTTTCTAAACCCTTCATGAAAATCATCTACATCAAATTAATAAATCAATTGGGCTCAATTCCATGGCTCGCCTAACCTAAACCCAAATTCAAGCCAATTTGACTCAAATTGAACCTATGCACCAAAATTGACTTAGACATACCCAAATAACAAAATTAATGACAACACAGCCATTAGATGGACCCTAGTAACCAAGCTAAACCCACTTAGCCTACCCTAGGTGAGCCATGGACCAAAGGTCTCCTAATTTGAGGGATTTGTTTTGTATATTGCTTAAGCCAAAAAGATCTTTGTCAAAACTCATCACCAACACAACTTAATTTTTGTGATAGATTCCCTTGAGGTTGCTGAGCCACCTGGGCACCTCCCTGTCATGGACAGCCGCCCTAGTCACTGTAGGAGCCAAAACTAAGAGCCCCCATGCTTAAACCCAAACCCAATTGCACCCCTGAGCCACCTGGGCACCTTCCCTGTCATGGACAGCCACCCTAGTCACTGTAGGAGCCAAAACAGAGAGCCCCCATGCTTAAACCCAAACCCAATTGCACCCACCTTAGCTGGTCATTTCCAATTAGCTTTAACACTTTGTAGCCCTCCACATCAGCATAATTTTGCACCCAAATTGAAGTCCTGAGCTCCACCCTAAGTCATTTTATTTAAACCCCCTCCCATGGCCAAAAAGAAAGAGAGCTCAAATTTCCTTGGGGAGACTTTGCCTAATTGCTTTCACACACTCTCAAAGAACTTCTAAACCCATTGCAACCATTTTCCCCCTCTGGTTCCTACTCTGAGAGCTCAATTTAGGGTTCAAAGTTTGTTCTAAAATAAGGCCAGATCTCCCCACACTTCGACAGTCCACCAAACATCAATTAACAGTGCACACACCATCCCCATAGTCAGTGAAGTTGATTCCACATAAAAGCTCCCTCTCAAATAGCCTCTAGCGTAGAATTTGATCAACACCTGAAATTGAGCTTGGTCAAAAATATAGCTAGACAATTCACCAAGGCTTGAAACTTCATTTGGAGGTTTGTTGGAACCAATCAAAGCTACCACAACCATCTATTTGAGGCCTCCCGTCTTAGACAAAGGCATTAAGCTCTAACCCTAGCCCAAGATTGTTTTGATTCTCCATGTGTAAGGGCTTGATTTCATGCTTGATTAACCGTATGGATATACGCTTCTTGAGTAGTAAAGTTTTAGAAACAAACCCCATGCAATTTGGTTAAGTCTAGATGAAGATCTTAGGGGTTTAGAGTGAATGACTTACATGTTAGGTTATTTGGGGACGATGAACGGATGTCCTTCGATCATGCATTTATTCCATGGATGGCGGAGATCGCATTGGATGAACAGAAGCAGCGGAAAGGCGGGTTGCATGGCAGCTGAGGTGGATGGCGGTGTCGAATGGCAGAGCACCGCGTGCGAGTTAGGAGCCATCGTAGGTTGACTTGGCACCACGTGTTTAAGTAAGAAAATATGGATTTTAATGCCTGATCTTCAAAATTCCATATCTTTCTTTAAAAACATCATAAAAATAAAAGAAAAATACCCTCTTGCTCAGTGAACAGAGGAGAATAATGTGGACAAAAAGTAAATATTATTTGGCAAGTGTATGATTTTTAATTAATTAAATACTCTCTGGGGTATTTTAAATCCTTATGATTAGAAGCTAATCATCATGGATTGAGATTTTTAGGGTTGATTCCTCATGATAAAGGGCACCTCCTCTGAATTTTTTATGGATAAAGAGCACCCATGTGCTTCTAACCCTAATTTTCATGCTTAAGTGGTTATTTTTGCTTTATTTAATCATATGAATTATGAGATTCCTTAGAAAATTATGGGATCAATTTTGTTAGGTTTCCTATAGTTAGAGGAGCTTAGAAAAAATATTGTGATGATTTGAATAATTTTGTATCTTTATGTTTTAATTAAGCATTTTTACCTTGTATTAATTTCTTTAAATTAAATATGAATAAAAAATTGACAAAATTAATTCCAAATTGTTCATAAAAATCATTTCAACTCATTGTTAAAATTTCAAATATATTTAAGTTGATTTGGACATTAAAGTGGATTTTGTAAGTAAAAATGACATTTCTTGCACAAAATAAATTATATTAAATTAAATAAGCTTAGAAAAATTATGAAAAATAGTATTCTGTTCTTCTTGTGGTCAGGGGCATTTAATAAAAATAAAAGTTATTTTTGTGAAATATTTTATTTTTAAAGTATATTGTGAATTAAAAATAATTAAACTAATAAAAATTTTCAAAAATACAAAAACCAAAATTTTCAAAAATACAAAATATAGTTCAAAAATATGTGTAATTATTCCCTGATCACCAAAAAATAGTTCAAAAATATGTGTAATTATTCCCTGATCACTTGGGACACCTTAAGAAAATTTTCTTGATTTTTCTAAATTAAAAATAAATTTTTGAAAGGCCTAAAATGTTTTTTTTTTCTTTTTTTCCCGTTAAAATAATTATAATAAATTCAATATAAATCATAAAAATATATAATTTATTCCTTTAAGTTTCTTAAACTTATGAGGGTCTAATAAAAATTTAAAAGTGATTTTTTAAGATTAAAACATATTTTTGTATGTAAATAATCATTAAAAATGACCTTTAAATAATTATAATAATTACAATATTTTTCAAACAAAATCATGAAATTTTTGTCTAAGTATTTTTTTTGACCCAGGAAAACCTCTAATATTTTTTCTCATAAATTAAAACTTCATTTTGTTTAATTAAATAAATTAACATTGAAAAATCCTAATTTTGGGTTAAAATAATTATCTTAAATTAAATTAATTTTTTGAAAAATCACACTTTCCCCCCTGACATTTTAATTAATCCATGGGTAGAATACTCAAAGATTGCCATGGCCATTTGGGCTTTGCTTGAAGAATTATAAGATGAAAAGGCCCAAAGGGCAAAGTGGTAATTTTAGATTTTTGTGCCTTAATCAAAATTTAGGATTAACTATTGGGGATGGGTAATTTTGATCCTTAATAAATGCATTGGATGATTGAAATGTAATTGGTTAATGGTACAAACCCACTTACCACCTTTACACAATATCAACAAAACCATAATTTCTCTAATCATCATGATTTGGAAGTCAACTAAGATCAAGTGATTCTTAAGCGATGGACTTAAGCTAGGAAGATGATAGGAAGATGATAATTCATTTACTTTTCTTAAGCCTAAATTGATTATGATGGGATATTTCAATATGAATCTGTGTCATTTAAACAAAAATCTTAACCATTACCAATTTCCCCCATTTTAATTGTTAAAGGCTTGGTAGTGACATAGGCTCGATGTCTAAACTCAATTGATTGGATTTAGAAGATGATATGATTGGAGAATAACACCTTTTAAGCACTTGAAGTCAATTTTTGATAGGTACAAAATCTTTGATGACTTAAGCTTGCCTTAGTGGCATTCATCTATATAACTCTTAAGTAAAGTATCAAATTGACTAAGTATTCTATCCTCGGGATAATTAAATTGTCAGGTTTCACTGTGCAATGGGGTATTCATACTATAAACTTGGATGAGTAATGGAACAATATGATAAGTTCAAAAAATGAGCTCAAAATAAGTCAAGAGATCTTTGAAGTAGTTCAGGATCATACCCCGAGCACTTTGAAATCTTTTAGATATTTTGAAGGACAAATTTAACTTGCCATATTTTGTTCTAGAATCATCCACTAAGAAATTCGAAGGCTCAATAGAATTATACTTTGGGGTTGGATAGCTATACCTTCATCTTCTACTGTAATTTAAATTCTTTACAAAATTATATGCATGCCTTACCAAAATTAACCTTTCAGGTGGAGGAACGAGAAGAACCGACAGGTACGCTTTTAAATTATTGCATTTACCTTTTCAGTACTTCTTGCTTCAAACTTGCATGTTAAACAATGATGTCTCCCTGCATGAAAACAAAAACTGCTAGAATAGCCTGATGTGCGGAAACTTGGGATTAAATTAATAATAAATATGTAATGTAACCCAAACAATAGAGTAACTTTAATGAAAATAATTTATCTTTAAAACCTCTTTTAATCTCCCAATTCCCTTCTACATATAACACAACTATATGTATCATTCAAGTAATATAGGGCTCTAATGGAGTCCTAGATATCGATCCCACAGGGAAGCTGAACATATATATAAGCTAGCTATTAATATTCTATTCTTAAATTAAAATAAAAATAAAAATAAAGTAAAGTATGAAGTTCGAAGTTAAACTACTCAAGTGAAATGCTACTAAATATGAAGATGTATGACTACAATAGTTAAGTTAAACTAGATGCTAAACTTTTAAAGGTAAAATTGATGAAATAAAATAAACATTTTTGTTGACAAAAAGTTCAAGTATGAGAAAACATCCTTCCCCTTTACAAAGAAAATATGGCATGTGAATAAATTGAAATCATTTGAAAAATATATTTAAAACTATTTTGTGCCAAATAGGAGCAACCCTATTCTCTACCCTCTTCCGAGTGCTATAATGCTATAAAAGTGCTATAAAGAACACTGATTAATCCAGAGTTTGGTCCCTAATTCCGTGGTTAGGTTGAGAGGATACTGGCTGTCACTCCAGAGTTCCCACTATTCCCTCACCTCAGGGCTAACATGGTCGCGTTAATTTCCATTCAATTGAACCAAATTGAGGATTCTAATATGTCATCTTAAGAACTTCCAATTCTACATCCAACAAAGTATATTTTCCTATTTATTTGCACCCAATCCATGGATGACATACTTTCCCATAAAATCAAATGTGATTCTCCCTTTGTTGTAGAAATCATATCCCATTTTTAGAACATAAGTTTCACAACACATTTAATAATTCAATTGGCCAGATCAAAAATTAAATGAAGATCAGAGTTCAAATCATCACAAATTATCGACAATTAAAAGCATATAAAACAAAAACAATTCTTCACAAAACCATTTCTTCAAAGTAGGGAGAAGGATAAAGAAGACTACTCAGAATTCGTGAGAAGGATACGACAAAATAGAGATTATATATATAAAAACAAGTTTACAAAATAAAGAAAAGAAATAACACAACTTATCTTACACTCCTTCTCAAGCAAATCCCTTGACGTTCCCATTAAGCACTTTCTCTCTTTACAATCACACTCAATTCTCTTTTAGAAATATAATGAAGAAAAAATCTCTCACCTTCCCTCTCCTCTTACAACTTTGGAAGAAAATCCACTATTCTCTCAAGTCTTCTCTCTCAAGCCACCCTCTTATCTTGAAACCTCTCTCCCCTATTTCTTCTCTAGACTCTTCCCTTTTTTTAATTAGAGTCAGCTTTCATTTCAACAAGCATTTAAAATTCTCTCAATTTTCCTAAAAGGTGCACCTCTTCAGACTAACAGACAAGTCCCTTCATTAAAGAGCCTTTTCAAACTACCTAGATGCATTAAATCACTCCATGGGATGTTTGAATTGATTGGAGCCTTCAAAAATCGCTCAAAAATAGTCACTAACTGCCTTACTCCATCTTAATTCATCTTTGGCACTTCTGGCGCTAGTCGGTACCTTTGGCGCCAGCCTACTGAAGTCTACGCACTTCTCTGGGTTATAGTCCCTCT
>NW_018165215.1:81120-89780 GCF_001263595.1 Phalaenopsis equestris
GAATCTCTATTCATTTCAAGAAGAATTACAATTTGCATGCTAAGAACATTTAGAACATTCATATGAAAAAGAACTTCATGAAAACTTTACTAGAAATGCTACTAATACTTCAATACAAGTTTAGAAAGTGTAATAAAGCTCCTTCCTTAAGTTGATTCAAGTGAAGCCAATTTTTTATTAGGCATCTCTTCAAGCTTCTCCTCACCCATTTTTTTCTTTTCTTTTTCTTCCTGTTTTTTTTCCATTAGGATCTTTTTAATGCTTTTTTTTTCTTTTTTTTTTCCTTTTTCAAGTGAGGATTACTATATCTGGATAGCCTTTAATAGTTTTAAACTTCACTATCCTCTTCTTAAAGTCAAAACTCCACACCTCCCCTTACTTAATAAAGTCATTCTAGTTTATAATTTTTCATAAAGTCTCATTCCTTTCTTCTTACATGAAACTCTAAAAATCTTAACACTTCAAAAATATAATTTTCCTTTACTTAAAATAGCTATCATACCAAATATCTTTAACTTTAGAATTGTCATTTATTATTAAAAACATTTCACCTAAATTTACTATAATATTTATAAACATAAGTATAGCATTTAAAGTTCAATCTTGATATCCCAGGCCATGTTAAATTAATTTTAAAAAAATATGGTTACTTAAGGACAAATAAAATTTAGTTTTCTCCATTTCGAAAGAAAATTTTCATTGCCCCCAAACTTAAATTTTTAATTTTTTCTTAAAAAAAATATTTTAGTACAAAATTTATTCATTGCCCCCAAACTTAAATTTTTAATCTTTTCTTAGGAAAAATATTTTAGTACAAAATTTTAGTTGCTGAGAGAAAATAGTAAATGCACAAAAATAAAAACTAACCTGTAGAGGATTTCTGAACATGAAATTGGTTATGTATACTGTAGGTACTAACTATAAAACTACATATAGACTTTTAAGCATTAAATAAAGCATAATATATTCTAAAGAATTTGCTGGGAATTAAAACATAAATACTAAAACTGAAAATACTAAACATTCAACATGCTCAAACTGATTCAAACTTAAAATACTAAAATGAAAACTGAAAAGTAAAAAGTCTACTATTACTATTACAAATTACAGGTCCACAACACAACATAAAAATCATAAATCCAATAAGTCTTTAATAAAAGTGCAACACAATACAAACAAATATACAAACAACACATTATATCAAATCAAACTTAAACTAAACTATCAATTCTCATCTCCTTCCTCACCATCATCATCATCATCTTCTTCATCTTCTTCTTCTTCTTCTCTTGCCTCTTCATCTTCATCATGAATGGGAGCATAGGGAACAAAGTTGGTGCAAGCAAGAAAGTTCACATTATGTCACCCATGAAGTGTCTAATCATAGCATTTTGAAAGTCTATATCATGTTAAACTCTCCTTTGCAGATATTCATCATTATATGCATTCCTTGATTCTATATCTCCCAACTGAGTCTGTATATTAATGATATCATATTGTTGAATCATGGGCTAGTCCATTATACCTTCCAATGATACAGAATTAGAAGATAGATGCCCCTGCAGCAGATGTAGAGGGCCTATCCCTTCTTCCACTTCTAGACTCAACAAACGATTCTACTCTTTGAATCGTGTGCCTCCCAATCAAATTCTGAGGTTGTAATCTCTCTTCATTTCTTAGGATTCAACTCCTGATTATTTACTAAAAATGAAAATCAAGGCAGTATATCCCAAGCCTCAAGTAGTAGAACTACCAACAATACTCCGAGCGTGATGAACTATAAGCGCACCAACATTTATTGTCTTCATGTTTTGAATACAATAGTTCAACATAGCTTGATCATTTGTAACATCAATAAGAAGATTTGTAGGTAAAAGCCTGTCAGAGATGAAGTGATGCCATAATTTGGACTGAATCATCAACATGGAAGCAGGGAAGTTAACTATTTTGTTATTCTTTATATTTCACTCTCCTCTTCCATCAGTCAGAAAGGCAATGACTTCTTTCAGTGTTGAATCAGTGATAACAAAAGTGGCATATTCATCATGGAAGACATTCCTTAGCCCATACAACGCATTAATCCTTTTAGAAGTAAACTCAACTTGCATACCTCTCACCAAAATATGATCTTCGGTAGTGAACCTTAGGTTTGGATAGAACTCCTGAACCATCAAGACGATCACTACAATAGTGAAGTAGCAAAATCGCTCCCAATTTATGGTGTGAATCAACCTTTTAACCTCGCCTCCCAGGTTCACAAGCACCCTTTCCTAGATCAATCTTTGGGTCTCAATTTGTGTATTGTAATAGTATTGGGCCTTGAAATTAAAAAACTTTTGAGCATCATATTTGTCCAATGTTCTTCCTCTTTTTGTGTGGGGAGCCATCAACGATTCTACAAAAATCCAAATAAACTTCAAATAAATTAATAAATCATAAATCTAACTCCCTATGCAAGATTATTTAGTAAGAAATTTTTCACCATGAGTTTTCTTCAAGCATTTTCATAAAAAATCCTAATTTTTGGATCTCCTAAAATCCATAGTTAAAATAAAAATTTTCTATATTAAAGTGAAGTTCTTACCAAGAGATGATGAAATCTATGATTTTTTGGCCTCCAAATCATTCTCCTTAGCCCGTAATGTGATTCCCTAGACTAAAGGTTGGAGGTAGAAGACGACCAAGCTGAAAAAATGGAGGTTTACTTGTGATTTTGCAAGGTTTTTAGCCAATCTGGCATGTTCGGACCTTTGGCGCATCATGCGCCAAGGCTCTTTAAGTTGGCGCATCATGCGCCAGAGCATATTTTTTCAGATCTCGGTTTCTATGAAAATTTGCTCCGTACAGCTTTACGTAAACCTTTATTTAACTCCAATAAACCTTTCTAAGTATAATTAAACATCAAACTAACACTAAATTTGCACAATCAACACTAAACTCATATTTATATATGAAATCCACGTTATTGCAAACTAACATTTTTCAAGCCAAAACATAACAAATTCAGTGTTCTAAAAAAAAACCAACGTCCTAACACTAAATTATACAACGTCCTAACACTAAATTCTAAACATCAAACTTCAAAGAAATAAACATAAATACCAACGTCCTAACACTAAATTATAAACATCAAACATCAAAGAAATAAACATAAATAGTGCAACAATAGAAAGTAAAGGTAATCCAACATAACAAACTAAAACAAACAATACTAGACAAATTTCGTGCTTAACTCTCATCCTCATGGATATTTCCCATAGATTGGTAGTGTACATACAAATTGTAGAAGGGCCTACATGTAAATTCATTCGTTGAATTTTCCTCCTCAATCCACGCATGCTTCTTGAAAATATGTACCAGACCACCTTCAATACGCCCTGTATGTTTAAAATGTTCCATGAGTCTCCAATCCAGGTGATCCAGCATTTCAAAAAAATTCTCAATTGCATGCATAAGATTATGCACCTCTTTCTCTATCTTCTTGATTCTCTTTAAAAGTGCACTCAAGTTGTAATAGGGCTGAATGGGCTGAATAGATGTGATGAATTCTAGGATCCTTGATCCATTAGTACATCATATCATTTTCATCTCCCATTCCAATGAAATTACAGTAGACTTCAAGATCCATCGACTTCCATGACAGTATTACTTTCTCCCAACTTTCGTAAGGTACTTGCGATTGATTGCAGGGTTGGAAAATAGTAGATGGATATCCCAATCCAGTTACAGATCCATTCACAATCAAACCCAAAACTGATTTTACAATTATGACTTCAGTATCAACAGGTTTTCTAATTTGAATACAGTAGTTCAAGATAACACTCTCCTTAGTGACCTTACTAATTTTCACAGTAGGAAGTAATTTTGAGGAAATGAAGAAATATCATGCCTTTGAAGTATGATTTAATAATGATGCAGAAAAACTCACATTCCCATCATCTCTGGCTTCCCAATTAGCATCCTCATCCATAAGGTAACGGTAGAGTTCATCCATGTTTTCTTTTATAAGGATAAAATTTGCATAGTGGCTGACAAACACGTTCTCGATCATAAACATTTCATTGATTCTCAAAGGAGTGAACTGCACAAAACTGTCTCATACGTAGAATTCCTTGGTTGATCCCATGAAGATTTGCATAAAATTCCTTCACCATAAGGATGACTACAGTGGCAGTAGTGTAGCAAAGCACTTCCCAACGCCTCTGCGCAATAACTTCTTCGACTCAAGTATTCGGTGTGTTGAATCCTTGATTCACAAATACCCTCTCTTTGATAAACCTTTTCATCACTATAACTCAATCATGCAACTTCTGTGTGTCGAAACTGATGAACTTTCTTATGTTGAAAATTTCAAATCTTGCAGAGTTTCTAGAGTGGGAAGCCATAAAAATTGAAAAATGTTGACTCTTCCCCCCATTTTCCCCTCTAAAATATGTTTTTAAAATATTCTTGGAGTAAGTTTTTAGGAGTTATTTGAAGGTATCCCCACCAAAAATTGCTATTTGAAATGTTTTAAGTCATTTTGGCGCGTCATACACTAGCTCTCTGGAATTCGGCGCATCATGCGTCAGTTCCAAAATGTTAGTCGTTTGGATTTTGATCATATAAATTCCCAGATTTTTCACAACATTAGGCAAACAAAGATGTTTCTAAAAATTTTTCTCAAATACATGGATTACATAATGACATAAACATAAACATACATATAAGATTTTAAACAAAAACTCAAAATCAAAGTATATAACGAAACATATGGGTTATCTCCCACAAAGCGCCTGGTTTAATTTCGTCAACCTGACATTCCCAGTCTCATTCTTGGTGATCCAACATGATAGTCTCTTTAGAATTTGTTCTTCGACCATCAAAATAAGTTTTTAATATGTGCCCATTCATTTTAAATATTCTTCTAGTTTTAACATCTTTAATATTGACTGCTCCATAGGGATAGACTTCTATAACTCTGAATAGCCCTTTCCACCTAGACTTCCATTTTCCAGAAAATAATTTAATCTTGTATTATATAACAAAACTTCTTGTCCAAGTTAAAATTTTCTTTTTACTATCTTCTGATCATGCCATTCTTTCATTTTTTCCTTATAAATCATTGCATTATCATAAGATTATTTTCTAATTTCTTCAAGCTCATTCAATTGCAATAATCTTTTCTCACCAGCTTCTTTTAAATGAAAATTAAATTCTTTTATCGCCTAATAAGCTTTATGTTCCAATTCAATTGACAAGTGACAAGTCTTCCAAAAAATTAATCTATATGGGGACATTCCTATAGGTGTCTTATAAGCTGTCATATATGCCCATAATGTAGTATTTAATCTAATAGAGCAATCTATTTTGTTAGGATTAATACTCTTCTCCAAATTTTTTTTTATTTCAAGATTAGATACTTCCGCTAAACCACTAGTTTGGGGAAGATAAGCAGTTGCAATTTTATGTATTATATTATATTTTTCCACCAATCTTGCAATTGTTTTATTTCTAAAATGAGATCCTCCATCAGTAATGATCACTCTCGACATTCCATATCTTGTTAAAATATTTTTAATTAAAATTTTTGAAACACTCCGAGCATCACATCTAGGTAAAGAGATTGCTTCCATCCATTTTGAAACATAATCCACCGCAATCAATATATATATATTTCCAAAGGAAGGGCATGAATGGTCTCTCAAAATCTAATCCCCATGCATCAAAAATTTCAATTTCCAAATTAAAATTTAGAGGCATTTCATTTCTTCTAGAAATATTACCTACTTTCTGACATTGATCACATGTTTATATATATATATATATACATCTCTAAAAAGAGTAGGCCAATAAAATCCAAATTGTAAAATTTTATCAACAGTTTTATCATTCCCAAAATGACCTCCAGATTCTGAATCATGACATTTTTTGATAATTTCTTGAATTTCTTTGTGCACACATCGTCTCATTACTAAATCTTTGCATTGTTAATATAAATAAAGGTCATCCCAAAAATAAGATTTTGCATCATGAATGAATTTCTTTTCCTATAGTTTTGTTAGTCCATATAGTAAAATATCACTAACAATATAATTTACAATATCAACATACAAACTCTTGTATCAGGAGTATCCATCTAATTAATCTTAGTTTTGAATTCTTTTTTTGTATCAAATATTTAATAGTTGAATAGTCGGTATGTACAACTCTTTTAGTTCCAATCAAATATGATCTAAACTTATCAAAAGCATACACAAAAGCTAATAACTCTCTTTTAGTGGTGGTATAGTTAATCTGAGCATCATTAAGAGTCTTACTAGCATAATATAAGACCTTGAAAATATTATCATATTTCTGCCCTAAAATAGCTCCAATTGCATAATCACTAGCATCACACATTAATTCAAAAGGTTTCACCCAGTTCGGTGAAATAATTATAGGGGCAATGATCAATTTTTTCCTTTAAAGTTTCAAAGGTTTTAAGGCAATATTGGTTAAAGTCAAACTTTGCATCTTTTTCTAGAAGTTGGCATAAAGGCTTAGTAATTTTTGAAAAATCTTTGATATATCACCTATAGAATCCAGCATGTCTTAAAAATCTCCAAACTCCTCTTATAGTAGTAGATGGATGTAGGTACAATATAACCTGAATTTTTGTAGAATCTGCTTCCATGTCATTTTCTGAAATTTTATGTCCAATAATAATTCCTCCTTCAACCATAAACTAACATTTCTCCCAATTTAAAAGGATATCAGTCTTTTCACAACATTCCATAACTTTCTCTAATTGATTTAGACATATTTCAAAGGAAGTTTTGAAAACAGAGAAATTGTACATAAAAACTTCAATCCCTTTTTCAATCAAATCACTGAAAATTAACATCAGACATCTTTGAAATGTTGCAGGTGCGTTACATAATCCAAAAGGCATTCGCTAAAAAGAAAAAAGTTCCATAAGGACTAGTAAATGTTGTTTTCTCTTAATCCTCAGGAGCAATAGGTATTTGGTGATAACTGGTATATTCATCTAGAAAACAAAAATTTTTGTGCCCAGCAAATCTATCCAATATCTAGTCCGCGAAAAGGGTAAATGAAAATGATCCTTCCGGGTTACAGAATTTAATTTTCTATAATCTATGCAGATTCGACATCCAGTGACTTGTCTTATTGATATTAGTTCATTATTCTCATTTGTCACTATAGTTACACCTCTTTTCTTCAGAACACGGTGAATTGGACACACTCAAGCACTGTCTAAAATATGATATATTATTCCCACATCTAACCATTTTATAATTTCTTTCTTAACCACTTCTTTCATCATAGGATTCAATCTCCTTTTAGGATCAGTTCTTGGTTAATGTTGATCTTTCAATAAAATTTTATGCATACAGATTGAAGGTCTGATTCTTTTAATATCAGCTAATGTTCATCCAAAGGCTTTCTTATATCTTTTCAAAGTTTCTAACAATTGTTGTTCTTGCACATCAGTTAGTTTGAAGATACTATGATAGGTAGTGTAGATGAATCTCCTAAGAATGCATACTTCAAATGTGTAGGAAACTCACTTCCATAGATTCATCTTGGATTTTATCCTCATCTTGATATTTCAAATATTCCTTTTCAAATTCTCTTTCATATGTCTGTTTGAAATATTCATGGCTTAAATGTTCATTAATATTCTTTCTGAAGCATTTGATCTCTTATACTTTTGCAGGGTATCTCATTGATTTTACAATGTTAAATGTAACCTCTTGACCACTAACTATCAAAGCTATTCCAGTTGCTAGGGATGGTCTTCCTAAAATAATAGGAATTTCTTTATCTTCCTCCA
Source organism: Phalaenopsis equestris (assembly GCF_001263595.1). Lineage (NCBI taxonomy): Eukaryota > Viridiplantae > Streptophyta > Magnoliopsida > Asparagales > Orchidaceae > Phalaenopsis > Phalaenopsis equestris. The sequence continues at coordinate 88,937 of NW_018165215.1, forward strand.
TATCTAATACAATAAAGTCCACAGAAAAGATATTTATCAATCTTTACTAAAACATCTTCTGTAACTCCGTTACGATAGGTAATTGAACGATCAACAAACTAAAGAGTTACAGTTGTAGGTGAAATATCTCCTAAGCCCAACCTTCTGAATATTGATAATGACATAAGATTAATATTGGCTCCTAAATCACATGAAGCTTTTCCATAAAATTGTTCGCCAATAGCACAAGGAATTGTAAAACTTCCATGATCTTTAAGTTTTTCAGGAAGCTTCTTCTGAATTATAGTGCTACACTCTTCACTGAGTGCAATAGTCTCATTATCTACAAAATTCCTTTTCTTATTAAGTATATCCTTCATGAACTTCACATAGCTTGCATTTGTTCCAAAGCTTCAACAAATGGAATGTTTATCATCAATTTCCTAAAAATTTCCAAAAATTTTGAAAATTGATTGTCTCTATACTTTTACTTCAATCTTTGAGGAAATGGAGGTGGTGGTCTTTCTACAGTGATTTTCATTGGTTTAATAAGACTTTCCGACTTACAATGAAAATCTTCACCAAAATTTTGATTTTCCACCTCATCTTTTTTCTATTTCAACTTCTCGTTGAACTCTTTCTTCTAATTCGTTTCCACTTCTAAATTGAATAGCTTTAATTTGTTCCTTGTTCTTATCTTTCAGATTTACTTCAACATTACTGGGCAATGTTCCTGGAGGTCTATTGCTAAGTGCAGTAGCAATATATCCCAATTGATTTTCCATATTTCTGATTACAACTCCTTGACTCTGTAAAAATTGACTTCCCATTTGCAATATTAATTCTTCCATTGATAACCTTTTCT
>NW_018165215.1:89814-110855 GCF_001263595.1 Phalaenopsis equestris
ATTTAAAGTCTCATAAGAAGATTGAGATTCTATCATTTGTCCAAATGAGTTCTCCTCAAGCACAGGTGTTGTCTGAGAATAATTCATTCAATATTGATCTATCTTCTTCGATATAGCGACTATTTGAGCAGATAATATAGATATTACATCAGAATCATGAATTGGCTACTCTTTCTAGATTTACCTATTCTGAGGGCCATTGAAAATTATTAGTAGCCATCTCTTCAATTAATGAATATGCTTCATTGAATGGTTTTGACATTAATGATCCACCAGTAGCAGCGTCAATTATCAATCTAAGAGATCCAACCAATCCATTATAAAAAGTTTGAATTATTAACTAATCTGACAACGCATGGTGTGGACACTTTCTAATGATATCGTTAAATCTTTACCAGGCTTCCATTGACTCCCCTTCAAACTGACAAAAAGATGTAATATCATTTCTAAGCTTAGCAGTTTTTGAAGGTGGAAAATATTTAGATAAAAAATTTTGTGATAAATCTCCCCAAGTTCTAATAGATCAGGGTGTTAATGAGTTTAACCACATCTTAGCTTTATCCCTCAGTGAAAAATGAAAAAGTCTAAGTCTGACAGCATCATTCGACACTTCATCATATTTAAATGTAGCACACGATTCTAGAAAACTAGCATGGTGTAAATTGGGATCTTCAGTTAGTGTTCCACAAAACAATTTGTTTTGTATCATTTGGATAATAACAGGTTTAAGCTCAAATGAATTGACAGCTACAGTAGAGTTTTGTATACTTAAATGAATTTTATCTACTGTAGAATTAGCATAATCCCTTAAAGGTCTCTGATGATTTTCATTTTCATTTTTAAGATTACTTAAGTTGCAAGCCAATTTGCTGGAATGACTTTTCTCATTTTATTGTTTTCAATTTTTTTTCTAACAGTTCTTTCTAATTCAGAATCGTAAGGTACTAAGTTTTCAGATCTTATTCTACGCATAAACAAAAATAAAACAAGTAATTAAATATAAGAAAAACACTTAAACAAGAAAATGTTCAAACTAAACTACAAATACTGTTTTTTTTATTTTTTTATATTTTTAAAATAAAATAAAATAACTAATACTTTTCGTTACTTCCTTGGCAACGTCGCCAAAAACTTGATGCAAGAAAACTTGGGATTAAATTAATAATAAATATGCAATGTAACCCAAACAATTATGTAACTTTAATGAAAATAATTTATTTTTAAAACTTCTTTTAAACTCCCAATTCCCTTCTACATATAACGCAAGTATACGTATCATTCATGTAATACATGGCTCTAATGGAGTCCTAGATATCGATCCCATAAGGAAGCTGGAAATATATATAAGCTAATTATTAATATTCTAATCATAAATTAAAATAAAAATAAAAATAGAGTAAAGTACAAAGTTTGAAGGTAAATTACTTAAGTGAAATGCTACTAAATATGCAGATGTACGACTACAACAGTTAAGTTAAACTAGATGCTAAGCTTTCAAAAGTAAAATTGTTGAAATAAAATAAAGGTTTTTGTTGATGAAAAGTTCAAGTATGAGAAAAAATTATTCCCCTTTACAATGAAAATATGACTTGTGAAGAAAATGAAATCATTTGAAAATATATTTAAAAATTATTTTGTGCCAAATAGGAAGAATCCTTTTCTTTACCGTCTTTCAAGCGCTATAAAGAATATTGACTAATTTAGATTTTGGTCCCTAATTCTGTGGTTAGACAGGAAGGATATCGACTGTCACTCAAGAGCTCCCACTACTCCCTCACCTAAGGGCTAACATGCTCGCATTAGTTTCCAATCAACTGAACCAAATTGGGGATTCTAATCTGTCACACTAAAATCTTCCAATTTTATATCCAACGAAGTATATTTCCCTATTTATTTGGACCCAATCCCATGGATGACATACTCACCCATGAAATCAAATGTGATTCTCCCTTTATTTTAGAAATCATATCCCCTTTTTAGAACATATGTATCTCAACACATTTTAAAAATTTAATTGGCCTGATCAAAAAGTAAATGAAGATCGGAGTTCAAATCATCATAAATTATAGACATTTAAAATCATAGAAAATAAAATCAATTCTTCACAAAACCATTTCTTCAAAGTAGGGAGAAGGATAAAGATGACTACTCAGAATTCATGAGAATGATATGATAAAACACGGACTTCATATATAAAAACAAGTTTACAAACAAAAGAAATGAAAAATACAACTTATCTCACAATCCTTCCCAAGAAAATCCCTAGATGTTCTCTCCAAGTCTTTCTCTTTTTACAAGCACTCTCAATTCTCTCTTAGAAGTGTAATGAAGAAGAAATCTCTCACCTTCCCTCTCCTCTTACAACCCTAGAAGACAATCTCCAAGCTCTTGACTTTCTCTCTATCTCTCCCACTTAGTTCTCACTCCACCTTTCTTTTTCCACCCCCCTCTTAAAGTTCTTCACCAACTTGATTTTATTTTTGGTTGCCTCCTTTGAAAATAATTTCAATTTCTCTCCAATATTCAAAAGTCAAACCTTTGAATTCAAAAGATGTGTTTCTTTGATCCAAGAGTCAAATCCGTTCAAATTAGAACCCTCCAAAGTGTCTAGATGCATTGAATCACTCCATGGGGAGTTTAGAACAAGTGTCCATTCAAAAATTCGAGCAAAATTTATCTCAAATTGCCTTAATTTATAAAATTTGCATCTGTGGCATCATGCGACAATGCTCTGGATTTTGGCGCATTATGCGCCAAACCCCAAAATTGGTTGATTTTCTTCCAAATTTTTCTCCTATTGTCATTTTTGCTATAAATGCCTAAAAAAGGTATACCTGTAAAAAAAACACAAAAATACTTTTCTTTAAAGTGTAATATCACCCATAATAGACATAAAAAGAGTAGGAAATTCCTCGGAGGAGGTAACCTACTGTTGCTAATGAGACTTCCCACAGTCTAAATGAAAGTGTGGAACTCATTAGGTTGAGTTTAATAAATTTATTTGGACTATGTCAATCCGAAAAAAAATAGTGGTATCAGAATGAGGGAACCATAGGATCCTAACTGGTGTCACTCTAATCAACTTCAATATGCCCCATAATATTTAAATAACTATAACCCTTATGGACCTTTGGTTTGACATCAAGACTGGAAAACTTAAACTGGCCATGGTGAGGAGCTTGGAGCAAGCATTGTGGGTAGCACGACTATCTTTAACTGCAAAACATGTCTACATCAGCTAAACCAGCCCTTAGAATTAATAACAAGCCATAAGATTTCGAGGTTGTCCCCCTAGTGCAACATAAATCATCAACTTTCCTTTAGGCGTTTGTATGACTCTGCCATATAATATAAGCCCTAACACATCTTAGGATTCAGAGGTTGTCGTTTGTCATGACCTAACATATTTTCTAGGCTATTCATGTGATCATTTCAAATGAATGTAAGGCCTAACGAATAAAATTTGCAGGATGAAACAGTTAAATAATTTAACTTGGTTCTCACTCCACCTTTCTTTTTCCACCCCCCTCTTAAAGTTCTTCACCAACTTGATTTTATTTTTGGTTGCCTCCTTTGAAAATAATTTCAATTTCTCTCCAAAATTCAAAAGTCAAACCTTTGAATTCAAAAGATGTGTTTCTTTGTTCTTTGATCCAAGAGTCAAATCCCAAATCCGTTCAAATTAGAACCCTCCAAAGTGTCTAGATGCATTGAATCACTCCATGGGGAGTTTAGAACAAGTGTCCATTCAAAAATTCGAGCAAAATTTATCTCAAATTGCCTTAATTTATAAAAGTTGCATCTGTGGCATCATGCGCCAATGCTCTGGATTTTGGCGCATTATGCGCCAAACCCCAAAATTGGTTGATTTTCTTCAAAATTTTTCTCCTATTGTCATTTTTGCTATAAATGCCTAAAAAAGGAATACCTGTAAAAAAACACAAAAATACTTTTCTTTAAAGTGTAATATCACCCATAATAGACATAAAAAGAGTAGGAAATTCCTCGGAGGAGGTAACCTACTGTTGCTAATGAGACTTCCCACAGTCTAAATGAAAGTGTGGAACTCATTAGGTTGAGTTTAATAAATTTATTTGGACTATGGAAAAAAAAAATAGTGGTACCAGAATGAGGGAACGGTAGGATCCTAACTGGTGTCACTCTAATCAACTTCAATATGCCCCATAATATTTAAATAACCATAACCCTTATGGACCTTTGGTTTGACATCAAGACTGGTAAACTTAAACTGGCCATGGTGAGGAGCTTGGAGCAAGCATTGTGGGTAGCACGACCATCTTTAACTGCAAAACATGTCTACATCAGCTAAACCAGCCCTTAGAATTAATAACAAGCCATAAGATTTCGAGGTTGTCCTCCTAGTGCAACATAAATCATCAACTTTCCTTTAGGCCTTTGTATGGCTCTGCCATATAATATAAGCCCTAACACGTCTTAGGATTCAGAGGTTTTCGTTTGTCATGACCTAAACCCTCATATCTTCTAGGCTATTCATGTGATCATTTCAAATGAATGTAAGACCTAACTAATAAAATTTGCAGGATGAAACAGTTAAATAATTTATCTCCAAAACTGAAGCTAAAACATAGGTTAGCTTAGGAAGTCACAGAGGTTCTGCTTCGGATCTATGACATCCCCTAGTCTCCCTGCCTTTGGACTCCAAAACAAAATGTTCCAAATTTGAACCAATCACCTTTCACACCTCTTAATCGATTTCGTTGAAAAGTTTCATCATTTTGAAATCCTTGAAGATATTTTTTCCTGATTTTTATAGAGAGTATTCTTAATTGACTTCGGTCATTTAAAATATAATTAATTATAGAGGCTTGCCTTTATAGGAAGTTTTTTTGAACCCACCTTAATATAAACCTTATTTAATTTTTCATATTAAAAGGGGAACTTTGTTGACTCAAAACTTGTTGACTTATAAATAAAATGGTTTTCGCAGACCAAATGGATATCAAATATTTCTTAGTTTATTTGGTCGAGCCTCACCCTCAAGTCTTGTGTTTATCTTTCGGGATAAATATCTGACTTAAGGTGTAGTGCTCTTTCATCTAAACTTTGAAAAGATATGAGGTCGGTTTGATTTCATATTTTTCTAAACTTAAATATATATGTAAATTAAATGTCTTTTCGAAGCGGGTGACGGGATTTAAATTCCAGCGACCGACAGCTTCCGACAGACAAACCCTTAAAATTGTGCCGACATGCTCACTACTCTTCTCCTTATGGCTAATCTCAACATTGCTAGGAAGAGTCTCTTGAGTTTGATTGCTAAGCAAGTTGGCAATTTGCCCTAGCTGGTTCATAATATTTTTTATAGCAGTACCTTGACTCTATAGTTTATTTCCCATTTGCAAAATAACTTCCTTCAATGACAACTTCTTCTTCTTAAATTGTGTATTCTGGTTAAATATAGAAGGATAAGTTGGTCTAAAATTAGAAATTACTTTATTATTCCAATTCCCTAAAGAATTTATTTGAATACTACCCCATTATTTTTTTCCACCATTAGAATTGTTATTCCAGTTAAAGTTAGGGTGTTTCTTCCAACTTAGTTTATAGAAATGGAATTAAGGATTGTTAAGTCAATTATTTATCATATTTAAAGTCTAATATGATGAAGTGTTAGCATCAACCAATTGTCCAAATGAATTTCCTCAATTACTGGAGGTACTTGAAGTTGACTCATCCCAAATTGGTCTAACTTTCAAGATATACACGTGACCTAAGAAGTTAGAATTGAATGGACATCTGTGTCACGTGTACTAGCTACCGTTTTATGGTTACTCCTTTAGGTTGTTAGTAGCCATCTATTCAATTAAAGAATATGCCTCATCAAATGGTTTTAGCATGAGCAAACCACCAATGACAACATTGATAATAGATATAAGGGATCCTACTAAACCGTTATAATAAGTTTGAACAATCAGCCAATCGGGTAGAGCGTGATGCGATCACTTTCTTAGAAGTTTCAGAAATCTCTCCCAAGCCTCGTATAATGACTTACCTTCATACTAGCAAAATGAAGTAATATCATTCCTTAGCTTTTCCATTTTTGATAGAGGGAAAAATTTGGCTAAGCATTTTTGGGTTAACTCATTCCATATTCTAATAGATTTAGGTGCTAATGAGTTCAACAACATTTTGGCTTTATCCCTCAGAGAAAAGGGAAAATTCTAAGTCTAACAGCATCATTGCAGATTCCATGATAGCAAAATGTGGCACAAAGTTTCAATAAACCTATCAAATGTAAGTTTGGATCATCATACAGGGTTCCCTAAAATTGGTTGTTCTGCATCATTTGCATGATAGTAAGCTTAAGTTCAAAAGTATTAGCTTCCACAGCATGAGTTTGAATACTTAAGTGAATTTCATCTTTCGTAGGGTTAGCTTAATCCCTTATGGTCTTTGCACGTTATGTTGTTCATTAATTGATTCTTGAGTGTCTATGTTAATATGCTGATTATTCACCATTTCTTCTTCAAGTTTATTACTTTTTTTCTATATTCTAATTCGCTTAATAATTCTCTCTAGTTGTGAATCTTAAGTTTCAAGTTTTGTTGGGCCTATCCTAGCATTCACTAACTAAAGGTTTACTAGTAGGTTTAAAAACAAACAACTAGTAAAACAAAAAAAAAGAAAAAAAATAAAAACAATATAAAAAGTTTTTCCAAATATATGTCCTAATAGTTCAACAAAAATTCTCCTAAACTCTTTGTCATCGCATCCCTTGAAATGGTGCCAGAAAAAGCTTGACCCCTGCTAAATGCTTCAGCGCTCAAGTGGATTATACAAGTGCATGGTCAAAGTAGTATCGAATTTTTTTGAGTCCGAATTATCGATCCCATAGAGACACAGGGTGAACTAATTTTAGGAAAAAGTTCTAGCCTACTTAATTTATCCTCAATTTGGAATTTAAAGAAGCTTAAGTTATGTTACCAGTCCCTACTACAATTCAAATAAGATTAGAGTTTACTCCTACAAAATTTCTAATTCTACCACGTGAATTGGTGATAACAAGGTCTAAAAGCTATTATTCCTTGAAATGATATTAGTAGAGTGTAGAAAATGAGAAAATTCAAATTAAAATGTCGTTGGTGAAAAATAGAAGCATTTATTTTCTTTACCCTCTCCCGAGTGCATAAATAAGTTTGGTTAAAGTGTCCTTAATTCCTTAAGCCTCACTTTGAACTCACGATTTTCTCCTTATTTATTGGCATCTCCCTATAGGATATTTTATCTTCATACCCTATGAATTAACGTGATTTTCCTATTTTTTTATTTCATAGCTCTCTTGAGTCTTTATAGGTTTACAAAAAATTTTATCAAACCATTTGGACAAAATATTAGGTAAATGAAAAGCATAAGGATAAACATCACAATAAGAAGTTAAAAATAATTTAAAACCATTTCCACATTCCTACACATCCTACTACATCGCCACAAGGAAAAGGTAGAGGAGAGTACTCAGAAAACATAATATAAACACATCAAGATTTCATTGAATTAAAAAGAATCCTCATAACAAACTGTTTACAGAAAAATAGAAGTTTTAAAGACAATAATACTTATCTCTCTCATTAAATAAATCCTTAAGAATGCTCCACAAATTCCCTTGCTACTTTTCTGTAAACTCTCCACACTTTAACACTTTGATACTCACCAATTCCTTACTTTAGACTTGCTCTATATAGATTAGAGCAAACCTTCCACTCTAATGATTAGTGGAACTTTCTAAGGTCCTCACCAAATGCTCTCTGAAACTCTCCAGAGACTCCTCCTCTAAACTCTCCAAATGACTCCTTTAGAATGTCTTCTAGTCTTCTTATATAGTGATTAATATCCTCTATTTAAATGTTCTCTTATCTACCCAAACGATGCTTCGATAAGGTGGATTGAACTGCTACAACTACACGGAATTTCGTTCTAGCATCAAGGCACCAAAATTTTTTGATGCCAAGGCTTTGGGATTCAAAGTTGAGTCCTTGGTACCTAGTGGTTTCCTCTGCCTCTTAGGTGTCGGCCTCTTGGGTTCTCAGACTGGGGCTGGCGCCTTGGCGACCCAAAATTCTAGTGCTAAGGCCCCAACCCACTATGCAAGATTTTGCTCCATTTCAACTCCTTTTCACTCAATGTCTTTTCCAATTAGCTCAACTCGTAATTCTTGTTATACAAGCAAGAAAAATATAAAAATATTTTTTTCTTAAATGTGAAATTTCATCTAAAAAGATGTGCAGAACATAAAGGAATTCATGCAATCTTTTGACACATCAATCCATTGGCAAGTTCTTTGGGTTTTGTGTTGGTGGCCATTTGTGTTAACCTAAGGCATATTTAGCCTCTGGTGGTCACTTTAGGTTCACTTAAGGCATATTTAGCTTGGTGGTTACTTTATGTTCTTCACTTAATCAAAACCCTAAACCCACTCTACCAAAGATTGGGGGCTTGGGTTGCACTAGTGAGGCTCAACAAAGCACGACCCTAGTTTAGGGTTATATGCAAGTAGGCAAGGAGAGCCCTCACAAAAATGAGTTTAACAATCATATATTTTTTAAATTAGCTGTACTTAAATATTTAATTAACAATAATTGAGCTTCCTTTAAATTATATTTTCATCTAATACTTTTTAAACTTTTGAAAAATTAAAAAGAAGAGGAATGTGAAGTGTTTAATTTAAAGAGATGATAGTGGAATTAAAAATTATTACAAGACCTATCTTGATATAGTAATCCTTATAAAGTTACGTTAAGGATTGAAACATTCATCCTAAGGTAATAAAAAAGAGTATAAGAAAATAAAATAAAAAAATATATAATGAGGAGAAGCTTGAGGAAAAGCATTATCAGAACTTGGTTTCACTATATTATTTCTATATTTACAACTTCACTACATTCCTAAGTTTATTGATGTTTAGGAAGCATTAGATAACTTCTTAAAGGGAGATCTTAGATTCTATCTTTTCACCATCTAGTATATCTTATTTAACATTTGCTAATTTCATTTTGAAGCAAATATGAATTCAAATTTTCTTGGTTGGATGAAAGATTTCTTATACAATTAGACTCTGCTAGTTGTATTTTTATTACTATGAATCTCTTAAACCATGATTGTTGATAATTTCATTTGAAACTCTCTCCTATAAGTTAACTAAATTGGTATTTAAGCTTTAGTGTTACTTGAGGACAAGTAACATTTAAGTTTGGGAAAATTTGATTATTAGATAAGTATGCTATTGTTTCTTTATGATTTACACGCTTTTAAAGATGAGATTGCCCTTAGAAAAAGGTTTTTTAAATGTTTTTCTTGTAGGTACAGCGGGTAATGAAAGTTAGGAAATGTGGAGGGTACTTAGAGAAAAGGAACATATTTAGGACTGGTGCCTAGGAGCGAACCTAAGGGTGCCTACGAGCTAGTCCTTCACTTGGACAACCCGAGAGGCTGGTGCTTAGGTGCCAATCACTAGGCACATAGACACTATGATACTGGTGCCTAAGCATTGAACCCATGGGCACCTAGATGCCCATGCCTTCTACAACACAGAAAGACTAGCACCCTGGAGCCAGCGACCGCCAGGAGCAATTTTGGTATTTTGGGAAGTCTATCGTGAGGAGTTACATAGGATGCTATGGAGTGATTTTTTTTTGCTAAGTAATAGAGTCTATATAAAGCCATGTATCAATAACTAGAGGAATAGGATGAATTTCGAAGTACTAATGAGAGTTGGCTATTTTTACCGTTAGTTTGTTGTAGAATAAGTACAGAGGATAAGGAGAGCCTTCAGAAGCAACAGCTCAGATTCAGGAGAAGTCTTGGTTAAGCATCTTCAATTCATTATAAAAGAGATAAAGATAAGTCTTGTTTCTCTTTATTATTGTATTTCATTTGTAAGTCGTTGGATAGTTAGTTTCTATTGTTTCAAAGAATATGCGTGACGTCTTTCGCATGCTTCTTGAGTAGATTTCTTACCTTACCTTGTGGTGATAATTAAGATGGATAGGACTAAAAAAGTGCTTTTAAATTATGTTTAATTATCAAATATGATGATTAATCCTCATATCTTCATTTACTTTTCATTTTGGCTGAGTGAAATGTTATGATTTTTTGTAAACCATAATGACTCGCGAAAGCTATGGTTGAATCAACTCTGTTAGTCACATTGACGTATAGGTTGATATGCCTTTTAGGGAGATGCAAATGTTATGGAAACATGTTTTAACGAGTTAATTATAGGATTTAAGGAATTAAATTCATTTAAACCAATCTTATTTATGCACAAGGGAGAGGGTAAAGCAGAGTGTTGCTCCTATTTGTCCATAAACTATTTTATAATTTGCATTTTACATTTCCTATACCCCACTTACATCATTACAAGGGAGGGTATTTTTAGAACCTGATATTCATCTATTAAAACCTCATTAAGTAGGTTAATAATAGAATTTTCACTTTACAATTGCTTTTGATACTTTATGATTACTTTGTAGAAATCTAACACAAATTAAATTCAAGACTAGGAACAAAATACGTAACCTAGAACTTTTCCTAAGTCTAATTCCCTCGCTTCCTATGAGATTGACATTTTAGACTCAGAAATCTGTTATTATTGATATGATATGTGCACTTGCAAGAGTCCCCAATGTGTGGTTGCACTTGGAAGCGATATCATTTACATGGTTTTCATTAGTTATAATAAGCTTCATGGATTCTTCAAAAAGAGCTTTTAATACTTACAATAACATTTAAAAAGAAATTAATAATTCCATAATTTAATTAGATTTAGCACAAGTGAAGTCCAACCAGGCTTCGGACAATGAAAAGGGGGTTGAGCAAAAATAAGGCCAACACACGGTCTGATCATTGGATCACTTGGTTTCAACCAGCCTCCCCGGTGTGATTGCCCAATCACTTGGATTCAATTAGCCGCCCTGGTTTGATCAACACATTTATGTGGCCTGATCGGGCATTGCGATGAGATTAACCAATCACTCTAGTGTAATTTAGCATCTTTGGCTAGCTTCACTTGATCGGTTAATTTTTGTGTGCATTTGTGCATCTTTGCATCATGTTGATTTTGGTTTTACACTATTGCATGCTTCTTCAATTGAATAATTTGTGCATTTTTGCATCATGTTGATTGTGGTTTTACACTATTGCATGCTTCTTCAATTGAATAAAAAATCATTTTTGACTTTGTGCCTATGATGCATATTTCATTCATTTGATTTTTTATATCCCTTGTATGTTATTTAGCATTTAACTTGTTTGGGTGTCTCATTGAGCACCCTTACTTTAGTTATCTCTTCGAGCACCTGTAATTGCAAGCATCTTTTCCACTTACATCCATTTATGAAAATAGATAGATGTTTACACACTTTTTGAGGACGTGGTTGACATATAAAACCACCTACTGCACAATTCTCTTCCATGAGAGCCATGCTACCTCACTCCCTACGACACTGTCTAGGAATGTCATATGTATCTTACATTTTATTTATCACGAGTCATGCTCTTTATCCACGGAACTCGTGCAAAGTACAATGTGTGTCCACCTTGGTATTTGATTTTCAGTAGGGTTGAATTACTCTCCCTAGCTTTTTGGCACTTTGCATCTTGTTTTCTTTTAATTTGTCTTGGAGTGTGTTGCATTAATTGCATGTTTTGCATGTGCTCGGTGAGTGTCTCTCAGGTAAGAAGTAATTTTATTTTATAAGTGTCCTTTTTACTCGATGAATAATCAATCATAGCATTTGTTTGATCATTGCATGACATTTAGCTTTGGCTCCTCTGGATGGCGTAAATCTTCTTTATATGTAGTAGTACCCCGTATACCCGCTTTGTGTTTATCATATGCATGTGGTGTCCTTGCAATCTTTTACATGATGTGTGCTTCGCCTTTTTGGCAATTGCTGTGATTTTTTGTGATTCAGTCTAAAATCACAATGTGTTTGTCTTTTACATGTTATGTGTATGACTCGTTTTCCTTGATGGCAAATCCTACTCGTTATGATGAGTGGCCCATTTGTTGGTCCAAATACCTAAAAGAGCCTTGCTTATGAGTGCAGCTTAGCGAGCAATGTTAATTTTTGTATTATGACTAACTTGTGCATGATTATGTTAGGGATCAAGGGATATGAAGTACATCACTTGCATGTTACGAACCCACTTTTAATGGTCCCAATTTTTAAAATTACATAAGTTAGGTTATATGTGAGGTCACTTATTTTAAATGTCATCTTCTTTACGATGTATTTTAGATCCCTTAGATCATTTGGATGAAGTCTATGTGGAAACCTTGTTAAAGCAATACATTCAATCTTTATCCCTACACCATGCACACACTTAGATGTTGTGATAAGACACTATGGCAGATGATGTGCTATGTTAGTATTAGGATGCTAGGTGGTCTTTTTGATGTCCTAACTATAGTTTTTTTAATAATTTGGTTGCCCCTTCCAAGCATCACTATTATTTTGCTTTGTATGTTTACTAGTTTTGAGACTTAGGCACTAATATGTTAGAGGCAGTCTTTTCATAGGGAGCCATGTACAATTGAGAGGAGTTGTACTGAATTGAAGTTAAAATTTTTCTTGCAGGTCAAGTTTAGTTCTCATTCCACCAGGCATAGTTTATTACCTTTCATGTAAATAACTTCTATGTCAACTCAATTTTCTTGCAGGTCAAGTCATTTTTTGGATTTTCTTATGTACTTTTTTGAGTCCTAGGTGAGTCCTGTAGCAGAAATAAAATATGGGCATGAGTTCCAAGGCACTTGAGGTGTAAAACCACATGCGGAGATCAGAAGCAGATGCTTGTGTCTTATATCTTCATTTTATAATTGTTTTGATGTATAGATCTAGGTTCAAGTGTGTAATGTGGAGTCTGGCTCTTGAAGGACACTAATATTATAAACTTCTTAAAATAAATTCTAAACTATTTAAACCTGCACTTTACTATTCTACATGGTCTTCAAGCAAATTTTAAAATGGCTTACATGAATGGATATATCTCAAGTCATCCCTAATAGTGTCTCCACTGTTAGTACTAGATATTTGTCATATTGTATGTCCCAAGAAGAAGTCCTCATTCTTATTCAGCCCGACTTGTCAAGCATAAGTTTTATATTAAGGTGGTTTTTTAGCATGACTAGGATGTTAGAGGCTTCCTCGATACAGATGAGGAGTAAGTCCTTTTTTGAGAGTGTTTTTCAGCTCTGTAGCAGAACTTCTCTTTTCTCTTCATTCCATTGGGAACTTCATCATTCTATGAGCTCTACATTTATAGTTCATAGGACTTATAGTTTCCTTCTTTTAACCTTATGGCTACCGAGGTCTCCTTGGATGATGCAATTTATAGATTACTAATAAAGGGTCTCAAGTTGTGTTGAGTTGACTAACTTCACAATAAGGTAGACTTAGGAACATGTTGGTATCCTTACCCGATTATCTCTACTGGATAAAGATTACTCCATCTCTATTTTGTTGAACCTTTTTTAAGTTATGTTGTCCTCTTATGACTTTGTTGGTTTCATTTTGTAGGCCCCAATTTTGGATAAGTCGCCACCCATTTAGGTTACGGTGATTCATCCTCTGCCTTCATTACCCGATTAGGCCCTGGAAGCATAATGTGGACCATATGCACCAATTTGGTTATTTTGTAGGACTAGTATGATGATGAGCCACTACCTATTTAGGATGTAAGTGATTCACTCTCTATCATGTGGTTTAACAAGCGCTTTGGAAGCATCGAGATGTTTCTGTGGAATAACTATCCTTTTTGGTGACCCATTATCAGTCAGGATAATGTAAGAAAGACAACATTTATTGAGAGTATTCTTTGAAATCCCGCAAGATGTAATTAACCAAAGGGTTACATTCCTTTAGGAGTGCTCTTGACCCAGAACAAACATATTCATTTTGGTTTTCTCATTATCGGAGGCTTATATAGGGATTTTCTTTGTGGATATCATATTTCAAGGTACTTCGATCTCATCTTATTTAGACATTTACTCTGGACCTATTATATGCGTATAAATGATGAATAAGCCATCCATATTTCTTTTAAAAATTTTTTGTTTATTTTCATCTTATATTCCATCTTTTCCAGTTCCTCTCCATTTTGGAATATTTTATTTGATCCGAGAGGGAGATTTATTTAGAAAGAGGAATTATACAATGATGACTTTTATATAGACAGTTTGATGACTCTAAGATTTTAAGAAGAACCAAAAATGGTGGATGGTCGATCAGGTCGGGATGACCGATCTAACTAAAGTGATCGGTCGATCGGATCGGGGCGACCGATCATGTCAAAGTGGTCATTTTATTGGGCCAAGACTAACGATTAGTCCCAAGTGATCATCCAGTCAAATCTGGATAGACAACCAGACCCAAGTGATTGGTCGATCGATCTAGGAAGGATGATCAGGCTAGGGCAGCTGGCACGCCTAAATATTTCCTATTTTTTCATATTTATTTTATGCTCGATTTTAATGATTAAAGGAATGTATTTTGCATATTTTTGGTTTCAGGTACAACAAATGACAAATGAACATTTGGAGAAAATAAAGCAAAAAAGGTGTAATTTGGAGTAAAAATGAGCAAAAAAGAAAATTCTGACTTGGGACATTTCGATATGTCTTTCTATGCTTAATCTATTTTACATTTCTCATATATTTTTGAATGAAATTACACTTTAAATAAAGGTTGTTTTCATGTTTATTTTGTAGGTATATATGTTAGGAGCGAAATACAACTGAAACGGGGTGAAACGGAGCTGAAATAGAGCCAAATGGAGCAAAACAGTGAAGCTGCTGTAGGGTGGCGCATGATGCACTGATTTGGCACCATATGCACCGGAGATGCCTTTTTATGTGATTAAGGCAGTTCGAGATGAGTTTTTGCGTGAATTTTTAAAGGGACACTTATTCTAAACAACACTTGGAGTGATTCAATGTATTTAGACACTTTAGAAGGTTCTTTCAAGAAGGGATATGTCTCTTGGATCAATGGACATGTATTTTGAATTCGAAATAGTTAACTTTTGAATAGAATTTTGGAGGAAAATTTGAATTCTTTTTGGAGGGAGACAACCTTTTATAAAAGTGAGGGAAGTCTAGGGTTTGAAGAAGAGTTGTGTGGGCATGAGTTTTGTTTGTGTACGTGTGTGTGTGTGTGTGTGTGTGTGTGTGTGTGTGTGTGTGTGCGTGGCTTGAGAGGAAAGGCTTGGAGATTTTCTTTTTCTTCAAGGATTGTAAGAGGAGAGGGAAGGTGACAAATTTCTTCTTCATTACATTTCTAGGAGTACTTGTAAAGAAAAAGTGCTTAAAGAGAACTTCTAGGGATTTTCTTGGGAAGTATTGTGGGATAAGTTATGTTCTTTTCTTTCTTTATTTTGAAAACTTTTTTAATATATGAAATTCGCATTTTTTTGTATCCTTCTCGTGAATTCTGAGTAGTCTTTTTTATCCTTCTTCCTACTTTGAGATATGGTTTTGTGAAGCATTGAATTTGTTTTGTACAGTTTTAAATGTTAATAATTTGTGATAATTCTAACTTTGATCTTCATTTACTTTTTGATTTGATCAATTGAAATGTTAAAATGTGTTGAGAAAATATATTCTGAAAGGGCTATGATTTATATAACATAGGGAGAATCTCATTTGATTTCATGGGAGAGTTTATCATCCATGGAATTGAGTGCAAATAAATAGAGAAATATACTTTATTATATGCAGAATTGGAGATTTTAAGATTTCAAATTAAAATCCCCAATTTGGTCCAGTTGATTGGAAACCGATGCGAGATTGTTAGCCCTTACGTGAGGGAGTAGTGGGAGCTCTGGAGTGGTAGCTGATAATCTCCCAGCCTAACCACAAAATTAGGTACCAAACTCTGGATTAGGCAATGTTATTTTTAGCACTTGAAAGAGGGTAAGGAATAGGATTGCTCTTATTTAGTACAAAATAATTTTTATATATTTATAAATGATTTTAATATTTTCAAAATCCATATAATATTTGTAAAGGGGAAGGAGTCTTTCTTAAATTTGAACTCTTCGTCACAAAACTTTGTTTTTTAAGGTTTAGTAAATAGTTTAATAAACTTAGTTTTTCTAGTTACATTTCAATTAGAATTCATTAAACCCATTTTAATTTGTCTTTTTTACTTTTTATAGTTTGAATATTGTGATTTATGTTATTATCATAAGAATTATCATCTTCTTAAGTAAGAGTTCATAGTAGTAGACTAGAATAGCCTAAAATATTTCTTAATGTGCTTCTCTATGGGATCAATACTGCAGTTTTTAAAGAAAGCCTTGTATTACTTGAAGTGATACGTACACTTGCATAGAACATTAGTGTGTGAACTATTTTATATATTTTATAAGAAATTTCAATTTTGCACGTTAACAACTTAATATAAATTGGGTCAAGTTATTGGTCATATTTTTGAAAACTAAATTACTACGTAATTTCGGGAAGGGTCAAGTTTTTGGCACTGTGCCGGGGATTTAAATTGACATAAAACATGCAGAAAAATAACACACACTAGGGGTGCATCTAGTTTTTGGCGTCGTTGCCGGGGAAGCTTCGGTAAGAATTTTAGGAGAATTTTAGTTAAATCTGTAAGACTTGGATTTGAAATTTATAATATTATTATATAGTGTGTTTAATTATTGTGTGCTTATTTTAAAGAAAATTAGAAATACCAAAAAAATTTTTGATATCTATCCTATTAGTTAAGTTTTTTGATTTGTATGTGTAGTTCGGAAGCTGTAGACCTTGAATTTTACAAGTCATATTTGGAGAGAACTTTTGGGAGAGATTTGAATAGACTCCATGAATTTAATGTAAAAATGGCGAATCAACAATATAATGAATATTCATATTTAGATTATAATGCTAGTAGCTTTGAAAGAATAAACACCAAGGGAGTGGCAAATTTTCAAGAAGATATGCTTACAATTTTATATTCTCAGGTTGCAGATATTGAGAGGAAGTTGGATCAATACATAGAAAGATATGTCCATGGGATACATAATTCTTATTCCGATTATTACAATCCAAGTTGGGAAAATCAGTTGAATTTTAACAGGAATAATAATTTTTGAGGAGAAGACTAATTTTGGGAAGATAATCAATTTAATCAGATATGTAGTTGGAATAATCATGACTATTTTAATGATGAACTTTCCTTTCCTCATGGATTTGAATGTAACATACATAACGAAGACAAGGATTTATTAGAAGAGATTGTTATTTGAATGGAGAATGAGTTGGAGTGTCAATGGAACACAATAAAGAATATGGAAAACCAACTAGGTAAGATTATTAACTCATTTAATAATGATCCTCAATTTATCTCCAACCCACACGATGATGAGAAGATGTTAGAAGAGGTTGTGATTCAAATGATAAGAAAGTAGGAAAATCAAGAGGTCGCAATAAGGAATTTAGAAAACCAACTGGGGCAAATTATTAAAGAAATTAATAGTTACCCCCATAGATTTTACCTAGTGACCCTGAAATAAACCCTAAGAAGATGAATGATGAGCAATTTAAAATTATCGAACAAATATTTAGAAGAGAAATCAAGGATATGTCTCAAAAGAACTTTCAGTTGAGAAATGAGGGTAAGGAGATTAATAGAACTATGAAAAAATTCTTAAGGAATTAGAAAAACCTATTTCCTCAACCAAGATAAATATAGAAAGACCACCTCTATCATTTACTTAGTCCCAAGGGGAAGAATTGAAAGACAACCCTGACCAAAAGAGTAACATAGAAGAATTTGATCCAAAATTTAAATTATCTAGAGAGAATCCGATCCAAAATTTGGGAGTTCATGAAGTATCTTATAAAGATCCATTTATTATAAAATTCAAGGATGATATTAATATGAAAATTGAGAAAATCACTAGAAGAATACTAGATCTAAAAAGAAATATGAGGAACAAGGATATGAATCAATCTGGAAAGGAAGAGCTGAAAGAAAAATTTAAATTTGAGGACTTTGTAGGAATCCCTAGATCTAGAAAAGAATGGATGACTGATCGAGGATTACTTAAATGAAATTTTGATCCAGGTGGAATCTTTTGTTGGGCTGGCGATGTTAAACAAAGCGCTTTATGGGAGGTAACCCATAGTTATCAATATGGTTTGATTCAGTGTGCTTGAGAGTTATGATTGTTAGTATTGTATTGTGTTTGCTTTAGTTTGGATTGATCTGTTTGATTGATGATTGGTGGATGTTAAGATTGATAGTAGTTTGATTAGATTTTTGTGTGTCAATAGGGAGGTGATTCCTTAACTTCTTATTATAACTAGACTTATATATTCGCTTGTAGTAGTTGGATTAACGAGTCCACTACGACTCAGGTCCCACTCAGACTTAAGTTTTATAAGAGACATCATTAATTTTTACAGCGACAGATCCATCTCAGTTTTTTTGCTTCTTTTCTTTGACTTTGTTTTCATTTGATTGGAGTAGCTAACCTGTTTGATGAGTAACATGTGGATGAATTTACACTATCCTTATAACCGCTAGAGGTGCTTAATTAATGGATATGGTGATGCCTGGGGTTGGTGCTCGAGAACCAATATTTCAAAGATAATATCATCTTTGGTTTAGAATCTATAAAATCATTTATAAGTACCCAATATATATGTGTAGTGATTCCGTTAGAAATTGGAAGTAAGTTAGTGAGATTCAATGAGTTAAAGGAAGAATTGACCGCATTTATAATGTGTGTTTGTGTTTGTTTTACAACAATATAAAGATTTGGAGAACACATAAATATATATATTCCTAAGTTGATACCTGTTCTACTTGTTAGACCTTTCTTTCCATTTTATTGATCATGTTTTAGTTTAGACTTACTTTCTATTGCATATTGTTTTGTTTTGATGAATACTTGTAAATGTTTGTATAGATTGAATTTCTAAACTATTTTTCTTCTTGTTTATATTTTATGTGTTGAATGTTATACATGTTTAAAATCAAGTTTGGGGGTAGGAAGAAAAATAAATTTGAAAGTTAGTATACCTCCTTTTAGTTCAATATTATTACAAGCTTGTTTTAGGCTTAATTTACTTTATCCTGCAGTCATTTTATCCTGATTATGCACATAAATGAATTTGATAGGATGTTATAGTAGTAAGTAGATTAAACCAAGTAGATTAAACTTTTACCTTTTCTTTCTGCTACATTTTATGGTATTAAGTGTAAAATATTTAAAAATTAAAGTTTGGAGGAAGGAAACTAAATTTTATTTGTCCTCAATTAATTATACTTTTAAAATTAATATAACATGACCTTGGATAATAGAATTTAACTTTAAATGACTATATTTATGTTCTTAAATATTATGGTAAATTTAAGTAAATTTTTTTAGTAATGAAGGTCAATTCTAAAGTTAAAGATATTTGGTATGATAAGATAAGACTATGCTTTTCTACTTTAAGTAAAGGAAATTGTATTTTTGAAGTATTAAGGATTTTAGAGTTTCATGTAAGAAGAAAAGAATGAAGCTTTATGAAAAATCATAAACTTATATGAATTTATAAAGTGAAGAAAGATAAAGAGTTTTAACTTTAAGAAGAGGATAGTGAAGTTCAAAACTATTAAAGGCTATCAAGATATAGTAATCCTCACTTGAAAATGAAAAAGAAAAGAAAGGATTGAAAAATATCTGAATAAAAAAGGATGAAAAGAAAAAGAAAAGAAAAATAAAAAGGAGTGAGGAGAAGCTTGAGGAGATGCCTAATAAAAAATTTTCTTCATTTGAATAAACTTAAGGAAAAGGCTTTATTACGTTTTCTGAACTTGTATTGAAGTATTAGTAGCATTACTAGTAAAGTTTTCATAAAGTTCTTTTTCGTATGAATGTTCTAAGTATCTTTGATACGAGAAATTGCAATTCTTCTTGAAATGAAAAGAGATTCAGAAATCTTAAATTTGATTACTAAATACTCTTGGACTTAAAGTTTGAATCTAAGTTATTAAAGGGTTTTTTTTAAATATTACTATTTTATTTATGAAACTAAAGTATAGAAGGTGATAAGTTAATGTCTATCCTAAGTCATATTTTTCTGTAGTAAAAGGGTTACTTGAGGACAAGTAACATTTAAGTTTGGGGGAGTTGACAAGCCTAAAAATTAACTACTTTTTCATATATATTTTATGCTCAATTTTAATGATATTACATTTTAAAGGAGGATATTTTGCATATTTTTAGTTTGAGGTACAAGAAATGAAATTTTGGAGAAAATGAAGCAAAAGTGGTGCAATTTGGAGTAAAAACAAGAAAGAAAGAATATTCAAACTTGACAAATTTTGATATGACTTTCTATGCTTAATCTACTTTACATTTCTCACATATTTTTGAATAAAATTACACTTTAAGGAAAGGTTGTTTTGATGATTATTTTGTAGGTATATTGATCCCTGGATACTTAATGCTTATGAACAGTATAACAATAGTTATGATGGTATTTTTCACTTATATTTCCTTATTTTGCAACAAAACCAAAAACTTGATCCTAAAGAAAAATAAGAATTTAACTTTTTAATTTATATATATTTATATTGGGATACTACGCAAGTATACGTATCGTTATCAAGTAATATAGGACTTTTTTATTAAGACCTGAATATCGAACCCACAGGGAAGATTATGCAATAAGCACTTTTTATAAAGATTTAATATTTTTAAAAAGATAACTAATTAAACTAAAAATGATTTTTTTAGGAATTTAAAATTTAAATATTTTTGGTATTTTTGATATTTTAATGAAACAGTAACAACTTAAAATGATAACTAAAGTTTTTATAGAAGAAAAGTACTTAATATGAAAATATATTTCTTTTTATCATGAATCAGTAATAAGTATAGAAATGATGTTATGGAGATGTTATGGAAGTAGGCAAATTGTGTTGTGCCAAATAAGAGCAATAATATTCTTTACCCTTACTAGAGATGCTATAAAGAACATTGACTAATTTAAAGTTTGAATAGTT
>NW_018165215.1:111031-111481 GCF_001263595.1 Phalaenopsis equestris
TTATTTGCACTCAATCATATGAACTACATTCTCATTCATACAACCTCATGTGATTCTTTTCAGTTGTTGATTGAGACAATACCAGCCTGGTTCTTACATGTTCTCACAAAAAATTTTAACATCTGGATTGGCCAAATCAAGAAGCAAATGAAGTGCATGACTTTAAATCATCACAACTTCTTCCAACATTAAAGATCAATACTCTCCAAACCTTCTATACAAAACTTAATTACTTATCCTTTTTGGAAGAAAGATAAGGAAAACTACTCGGAATCCATGGAGAAAACAAAACCAAACTTTAGTTTAAAAGAAGAAATCATTGTCAAACCAACAATAAGTCTCAATTAAAACAAAAAGTAGTCTAAAACAAAAAGATAAAAACTTATCTCAAGTCCTCCACCAAACTCTTGAAGTTCCTTTGAATCTCTTCTCTTTTACAATCACTCAAAA
>NW_018165215.1:112512-114095 GCF_001263595.1 Phalaenopsis equestris
TGTGTGTGTGTGTGTGTGGCGTGAGAGTGAGAGGAAGGGCTTGGAGATTTTCTTCAAGGATTGTAAGAGGAGAGGGAAGGTGATAGATTTTTTCTTCATGAGATTTCTAGGAGAAAAATGAGAGTACTTGTAAAGAGGGAAAGTGCTTAAGGAGAACTTCTAGGGATTTGCTTGGGAAGGATTGTCCAAAACTTAATTACTTATCATTTTTGGAAGAAAGATAAATAAAACTACTCGGAATCCATGGAGAGAAAAAAACCAAACTTTAGTTTAAAAGAAGAAATCATTTTCAAACCAACAATAAGTCTCAATTAAAACAAAAAGTAGTCTAAAACAAAAAGATAAAAACTTATCTGAAGTCCTCCACCAAACTCTTGAAGTTCCTTTGAATCTCTTCTCTTTTACAATTACAAAAAAAAAAAGATAAAGTAAATAAAAAGTGGTTCTTAAAAATCTCTTTGAACTAACTCCCTAGAGAAGAACTTTCAAAACTTGCTAATATTTTCATGACTCTTTTCTAAGTCCCTTCTTCTTTCTTTTATAGTTTGCCAAGACGTGCCTTGGGATCTCTTCAAAATGTGTCTTGATTCGATATATTTTCCCAAGAGACACATCCTTTAATGATAATTTTCGTCCATGGAATGATAATTTTCGTCCATGGTGGCATGGTGGTTACAACCACCTATTAAGCCAATGGGTGCCTTAAAAACCTCTTTGAAAGTTGTGAAAACTGATTTTACTCATCTAATAACTACCACTGGAGCTTAAGCGTGGGGTCTCGGTGCTTAGGCGAGGCCTTCTCTGTTTAACCAGTGCTTTAGTGTCAGATCTGGTGCTTAGGAGCCAAAACTCTTTTGCCCAATTTTTCATCTTTTTGCTCCAAATTTGATCCTTTTTCACTCCTTTAAGAATTTTTTTCATTTTTACTTGTATCTACAAGAAAAACATAAAAATACCTTCCATTAAAGCGCAATATCTCAAAAATAGGTATAAAAATGTGTCTAAAACACTATATATTTTAGGTGTATCATATATCTATTAGGAGCGAAACACAATTAACGGGGCAAAAAGGAGCTGAAATGGGGCCAAACGGAGCAAAATAGTGGAGCTGATGTTGAGTGGCGCTTGATGCGCCAAACCGGCACATGATGTGCCAAAATTCAGAGAAGTGGTGCATGATGCACCGATTTGGCGCTAGATGCGCCAGATATGACTTTTTAAGGATTAAGGTGGTTCGAGATGAGTTTTTGCATGAATTTTTAAAGGGACACTTGTTCTTAACACCCCTTGGGGTGATTTAATGCATCTAGACACTTTAGAAGGTTCTTTTATGAAGGGATTTGTCTCTTGGATCAATGGACATGTATTTTGAATTCAAAAGAGTTGACTTTTGGATAGAATTTTGGAGGAAATTTTGAATTTTTTTTGGAGGGAGGCTGCCTTTTATAAAAGAAAGGGAAGTATAGGGTTTGAAGAAGATTTGTGTGAGCATGAGTTTTGTGTGTGTGTGTGTGTGTGTGGCGTGAGAGTGAGAGGAAGGGCTTGGAGATTTTCTTCAAGGATTGTAAGAGGAGAGGGAAGGT
>NW_018165215.1:114322-121485 GCF_001263595.1 Phalaenopsis equestris
ATGTTTTTGTGAAGAATTGATTTTATTTTATACGGTTTTAAATATTAATAATTTGTGATGATTCAAACTTTGATCTTCATTTACTTTTCGATCTGATCAATTAAAATGTTAAAATGTGTTGAGAAACATATGTTCTAAAAAGGCTATGATTTCTACAATATGGGGAGAATCACATTTGATTTCATGGGAGAGTATGTCATTCATTGACTTGAGTGCAAATAAATAGGGAAAGCTACTTTGTTGGATGCAGAATTGGAGATTTTAAGGTCACAGATTAAAATTCCCAATTTGGTCCAGTTGATTGGGAACTGATGCGAGATTGGAGATTGTTAACCCTCAGATGAGGGAGTAGTGGGAGCTCTGGAGTGGCAGCTGATATCCTCCCAGCCTAACCACGGAATTAGGGACCAAACTCTGGATTAGTCAATGTTCTTTATGCACTCCAAAAGAGGATAAAAAATAGGATTGCTCCTATTTGGCACAAAATAATTTTTAAATATTTTAAAATGATTTTAATTTCTTCACAATCCATCTACTTATTATAAAGGGGAAGGATACTTTCTTAAATTTGAACTCATCATCACAAAACTTTATTTAGTCTTAATAAATTTAATTTTAAAGTTTAGTAAATAGATTAGTAAACTTTGTTATTTTAGTTAAATTCTATTAGTATTCATTAAACCCATTTTAATTTTTCTTTCTCACTTTAATTTTTATAGTTTGAATGTTGTGATTTATGTTATTATCATAAGAATTTTTATCTTCCAAATTAATACTTCATAGTAGTAGACTAGAATTAGCCTGAAGGATTTCTTACTGCGTTTCTCTGTGGGATCGATACTGGGGTTTTTTAAAGAAAGCCCTATATTATTTGAAGCGATACGTGCACTTGCATAGAACCATTAGTGTGTGAGCTATTTTATTTATTTTATATAACATTTTAATTTTGTACATTAACTACTTAATATAAATTTGGTCAAGTTATTGGCCATATTTTTTAGAACTAAATTACTGTATAATTTCAGGATGGGTCAAGTTTGTGGCACCATACCGAGGATTTAAATTGACATAAAACACACAGAAAAACAACACACACTAGGGGTGCATCAAAAGCTAAATGGACCAATTTGATTAGTCAATCAAGCCGAAGGAGCTGATCGCAGTAAAGTGATCACATGTTCAAAGTGCCACATGCAAAATGCTACACATGAAACATGATGAAGGGCAAGCAAGCAATGAAACCCATTTTACTTGATTGTAAATCAAACTCATTGTACATATCTCACATAGGATTTAAGGATATTGATGAAGTCATAGCTACCTATAATTGTCCAGCAAAATGTGAAAGGGCTTTTTTAAAAGGGAAGCTTTACGAAAATGAGGATTTTCTTCATGAGCATAACCTTCATGATCAATGGAACTATGACCAAAGGATTTTCTTATTTTCTAGATTTTGGTGGCTTCAACTGATTCATTAAGGGGTGAAGATGTCAAACGTTCACTAGATTATCATCCTCTCGGATTACATAAGTCAATGCGCAAAGGATTAAGGAAATTCTCTAGGATTTATATGGCTAATCCATGGAAAAAAGGCTCTCTAACCTATCAGTCTCCTCTAACATAAAACTACTATAATTAATTATCCAAAAATAGGCCTAAGAAACTTGCTAGGAATGAAATTACAATGGTTTAGCAGTTTCTCACCAACATCAGTGATGATTGCTCTAAGCAAATTTCATATAGGTGGAAGAAGCTCTCTATCTCAAGGAGAGTCCACTAAAGCTCTAAAAAAATTTAACATTATTCCTTTGTTTTCTTCCCAAAATACATGATCTTCAGTGACGGGAATAGTGAACATGATGAAGAATTGAAGAAAAAGAAGAAAAAAAATAAGCTAGAATAATCATTCAATAATCCTAAAAAATTCTCTCCTCCAGCTCTCCCAAGCTCTCTATAGAATTTTCCCATATGCAAATGGTGTTCCCCTCTCTCACGATGCCCTCTGCTTAGTCATTTTTCTTTGGCGATGTCTAGGATATCACACTGCCTCACCGCTTACCAGAGGAACCTGATCCAAAAATGGCAAAGACCTCTTCTTCCCTTTGGTTTCTTCTGTAAATGGCAAAAGAACCAGGTCATAAATTCCTTATCAGGTGGTTAAGAACCATTAAAGGTGGCTTTTTGGGGATCAACCGTGCTAAACCACATGAACTGGCATCGTTGCACCTGAGATTTGAAATGGTCGCGCAACTTTAAAAGCATCAAACATGAGGTTTAGGCGTGGTCATGTTCAATAGCCACATAATTACGTTTAAACTCTATATCTGTCAGCGTGACGACACCGCCTTTGGGTGTGGACACGCCACAAGCAAGGCTTTCGCACCCGAGCTGGCTTAGGGTGTGATCAATTCAATGACAAAGTTGTCACATTGAGGATGCCTTCAGGCGTGGCCATGCCCGTTTTGGGCCTGGTCACGCCAAGCGTAAGGCGTGTCTATGCTTATTCCGAACATGGTCACATCAAGCCCTTTCACTCGGAGTGCTGGTTGAGGGGGTTTTATGGCCCATTCGAACCATGGGAGTGCTCTGAATAAATGAAATAGAGCCTTTAAACACTAAAATGGGCATTAAGCTTGTTCCGTATCAGAATTATAATTGCCCAACAGTGAGCTCTACCTAGTAGGATTCAATTGGCACCTCTCCTGATTTTGTGCTTTTAGCACGTACCAAGAAGTTTGAATGGATTCACAGAATACGAAAGACTAAACGCAATCTCATATCATTCAAGTTGACATCCCATACACACGACATCAAAATTTGATGCCAACAGTGTTAAGTCGCTTGGGTGTAGACTCAAAATAGGCTTCAATAGACTAGAGCTTAATTTTTCTTAGATTTAGGTGAGTTTAGGCCTTTGCTTTTAGTTAGTTTAACCTAAATTTGGAAACCAAGTTTCAGTTGGGTTAGATTTTCTTGGATAGACCATAAGGGATATAAGATGTTGACTGGCTAAGATTTGTATCATTTGTATTTGATTTGATCAGCTTTGGTCCAATATGACCCACTTGGGTAATAGTGATTCATTTCCTCTATAAGCAAGATAGAGTTATTAGGGTGCATATACAACCAAGTGTTAATATTAAATCTGATTCCTTACAAGCAAGAAGTAAAGTCGATGGGATTATAACCAAGCAATCAAAATCTTTGATGATGACCAAGTTGATAAGAGATTTCAACACAAGAGGTTTATTTGTAAAATTAAGTTTCAAGGTATATTTGAAAAAATTGAAATGATATAATATATCAACCAGATCCTCTATAAAAATATAAATCTGAGAAGGTTCATGTTCAGTTATATGTCAATATTAAACTTGATCTTTTATAAGAAAGATGTAAAGTGAACTGGGTTCAAATCAAGTAATCAAATCCTCAATGATGGTCATATTGATTGAAAATTTCAAATAAAGGAATAAATTTTTAAATCAATTTTTAAAAGTAATCAAATCCTCAATGATGGTCATATTGATTGAAAATGTCAAATAAAGGAATAAATTTTTAAATCAATTTTTAAATTAATTTATCAAAATGAAAAATTAAGATTTTCAAGTTAAAATCAAACACCTATGAACTTAAAGTAAAAAAATATATATATTCAAGTTAAAATTAATTAGTTACAAATTAAAGCATATTCCATCTACTCTTTGCAAATACCCGAGAGTGACAAGCTTTTGATTGACTTCAAATCATAAATAGTGAATATCACATAGATTGTATCATTATATTCATACTTAAAGAAAAATCATGTCAGTAAGGATAGGGTCTGAGTCATAGATACACCTAAAATATATAGTATTTTAGACATATTTTTATACCTATTTTTGAGATATTGCACTTTAATAAAAGGTATTTGTGTGTTTTTATTTCAGGTATAATCAAATGGATAAAAATGCTAAAAATGCTAAAAGGAGTGAAAATGCTAAAAGGAGTGAAAAAGAATCAAATTTGGAGCAAAAATGAAGAAAGGTGCAAAAACAAACTGGGGTGCCTAAGTGCCAGTAGTTTTGCGCAAAAGCAATAGGTACCCCATGCTTAAGTGCCAAAATTAGTTATTTGATGATTCATTGAATTTAGAAAAATTTTTGAAGAGGTGTTTGAAGCAACCCTTGGTAAAAATGTGGGAAATATTTCGTAGACACGTAAATTCATTCAATTGGCTTTTGTGGAGGCAACTTCTAGAAGATTCGTTGAATGGAGATACATTTTAAGGGAGACCAAGGAGCCTTTTATTTTCTTATTAAAGAAGACTTGGATCATCAAAGCCAACCACCTGGCCAGCCACTCATAAAATTTACATCATTCATCCAAGAACGTCGCAGTCACCACCCATCGCCGATGCTGCCGACCACTTTCTTTTTATTTTATTTTGAGTGTTTAGCTTGTATTTTGAGTGAAGGAAGAGAGTTCAAAGAAACTTCAAGACATTTGGAGGAGAGGATTTAACACAAGTGTTTATCTTTGTGACTACACTTGGTTTTAATTTTGATTTCTTGTTTGTGTGCATGATTTCTACTTTTAAACTCATTTATGGTTGTGTTTTCTCCATGGATTCTGAGTAGTTTTCTTTATCTTTTTCCTTATAATGATAAGTGATTAAGTGTTGAAAGGAATTTGTGTGAAGTATTAGGCTTCAATATTGGAAGATGATGTGATGATTTAAAACCTTGCACTTAATTTACTTCTTGATTTGGCCAATTAAGATGTTAATACCTGTTGTGAGAACATGTAAGATCTAACAAGGTATTGTCTCAGACAACAAATGGTTTAGAATCACATATTTATTTCATGGATGAGAATGTAGTTCGTGGGGTTGAATGCAAATAAATAGGGAAATAAACTTTTCAATAGTGTAGAATTAGAGGACTTTAGAGTGACAGGCTAAAGCCCTCAATTTAATTTATAATTTTAGGTTTTGATACGAGATGTTAGCCCCCAGGTGGAGGGAGAAGAGGGAACTCTAGAGTGAGAGCTAGTATCTTCCCTACCTAACCGGTCTTCAAAACTATTCAAACTATAAATTAGCTAATATTCTTTGTAGCATCTCTAGTAATGGTAAAGAATATTGTTGCTTCTATTTGGCATAACACATTTAGAGTACTCTCATCATAAAATTTATCTACTTATTACTGATTCATGATAAGGAAAAAGATATTTTTTTTATATTGCCTTCATCTTGCAATTATTTAGTTGAGTTAATTATTTGTTTACTTTATTTTCTTATACCAAAAATTACAAAAATAATCAAATTTTTATTCTTATTTTCGCATCTTAAGTTTAAGTAAGAATATTTTTCTATGTAGATTTTTGTCATCTAAAATTTCTAAATTTTCTAGTTTTCTAAAGTGCATAATGCTAATCTCCCTGTGGGTTCGATATTCGGGGCTTAATCAAAAGGTCCTCTATTGCTTACTAATGATACGTATACTTGCATAGTATGCCATATTTAAATATTATAATTGTATTCTTATTTGTTTCGTAGTGGAAAACTTATTTAGCCTTTTCTTTGGATCAGGTTTTTGACTTTGTTGCAAATTAAGAATAACTAACAAGGAAATTAAACATAAAATTGCATACATCACATTTTACTTCTATATAAAAAGCTAAGGATCAAGTTTTTGGCACTGTTGCTGGGGAATAAAATTATCTAGTGTTGTCAACTTCATAAAATTTACATATAAAAAAATATCGGGATCAAGTTTTTGGCGTCGTTGCCGGGGAGGCCCGGAGGTTAAAAAATGAGTTTAATTACAGAAATTTGCAAAAAATTTCAAAAAGAAGTTTTTAGAAAGCAAAATTTTTATTTTTACAAAGTCTTATTTAAACTTTAAGATTTATTGTATGAATAATGTAGTGTTGTTTTTTATATAAAGTTCTTGTTTGTGTGTTTTATTTTTATTTTATTTTATTTTTGTATATGTATTTTATAGTAATATATGAGTAGTTCATGTTCCACAAAACTTGTGCCTTATAATTCTGAATTAGAAAGAACTCTTAGAAAAATTAAAAAAATTAAAAATTACTAAAAAATTTCAAGAAATTGAAAATCAAAATAATCAAAATGTTGAAAAGTTTAGACCTGTAAGAGATTATGCAAACCCTACGGTGGATGAACTTCATTGTAGTATTGAAAAACCCACTATATTAGCTGATTTATTTGAACTTAAACCCGCTAATATCGAAATTGTATCAAATAATCAGTTTGTGGGAGCACCAACTGAAGATCCAAATTTACATCTTGCCAATTTTCTAGAATTGTGTGCTACATTAAATAATCAAATTTGGAGCAAATAGAAGAAAATTGGGCAAGAGTGTTTTGGCGCCTAAGTGCCAGATTAGGTGCTTAAGTACCGGTTAAATAGAGAAGGCTGTGCCTAAGTGTCAGAGGCCCCACGCTTAAGCGCTAGTGGCAGTTGGTTGGGTGTGGTTATCTCTTTTGGTATAATAGGTTTGAGGTAAAGTTCTCTTTCATTTAAACTATTAAAAATATAGGGTGAGTTTGATTTCATACTTTTCTAAACTTAAACGTCCTTCCAAAGTGGGCGACACGATTTCTATTCCGGTGACCGACAGCTTCTTACGGGCAACTACCCTCCAACCTAAAAACAGCGCCGACATTACTTTATCGTTTTTGTTATTTTGTTTTGAGTGATTGTAAAAGAGAAGAGATTCAAAGGAACTTCAAGAGTTTGTTGGAGGACTTAAGATAAGTTTTTAGTCTTTTGTTTTATACTACTTTTAGTTTTAATTGATACTTGTTGTTGGTTTAATAATGATTTCTACTTTTAAACTAAAGTGTGGTTATGTTTTCACCATAGTTTCTAAGTAGTTTTCTTTGTCTTTCTTCTTATAATGATAAGTAATTAAGCGTTGGATGGAAGTTGTGGAGAGTATTGATCTTTAATGTTGGAAGAAGTTGTGATGATTTAAATCCATTCACTTCATTAACTTCTTGATTTGGTCAATCCATATGTTAAAATTTGTTGTGAGAACATGTAAGAACCGGGCTGGTATTGTCTCAGTCAACAATTGGAAAGAATCACATGAGGTTTTATGAATGAGAACGTAGTTCATATGATTGAGTGCAAATAAATAGGAAAATATTCATT
>NW_018165215.1:121640-122160 GCF_001263595.1 Phalaenopsis equestris
TTTTAGCCAGTCTTCAGAACTATTCAAATTTTAAATTAGCCAATGTTCTTTATAGCATCCATAGTAAGGGTAAAGAATATTATTGCTCCTATTTGGCATAACACAATTTGCATACTTTCACAACAGAATTCCTATTACTTATTACTGAGTCATCATAAGAAGAAAAATATTTTTCATCTTTAGTGCTTTTCTTCTGCAAATACTCTAGTTATCTTTTTAAAGTTTTATTGTTTTATCAAAATATTGAAAATACCAAAATTATTTAAATTTCCATTACTATAAAAATCATTTTTAGTTTAAATAATTGTCTTTTTAAAAATAGAAAGTTTTCTGTTCAATAGTACATATTATGTATTCTCCCTATGGGTTCAATATTCATGTCTTATTTAAAAAGTCCTATATTACTTGATAACGATACGTATACTTGCGTAGTATCCCAATATATATAAATTAAAAATTAAATTCTTATTTTTCTTCAGGATCAAGTTTTGGGTTTTGTTGCAAAATAAGGAAATATAAC
>NW_018165215.1:122387-126906 GCF_001263595.1 Phalaenopsis equestris
TACATCTTTTAATCAGTTTGAAGGGGAATCTATTTACGAAGCATCAGAAAGATTTAAAGAACACTTAAGAAAGTGTCCACACCATGTTATACCAGATTAGTTAATAATTCAAACTTTTTATAATGGATTATTTTGATCTCTTAGATCAATTATCACTGCCGCTGCTGATGGTTCATTGATATCAAACCCATTTCATGGCGCCTATGCTTTAATTGAAGAAATGGCTACCAATAATTTTTAATGCCCTTCTAAGAGGGTGAATCCTAAGAAAGTAGCCAATATTCATTAAGCTGATGCATTTAATATGTTAGCAAATCAAGTTGCTGCAATTTCAAGGTGGTTAGACCAATTTCGAATGAATTTTTCTTAACCAATTTCCATGATTGAATAGAATTCATTAGGATAAATGGTAGATTCTCAAGCATCATTAGAGGCTTTGAATACCATAAGTAACGAGCAGAATAACCCATATTTAAATTGTTATAATCCAGGTTGGAAGTACCATTCTAACTTTAATTGGAACAATACTTCAGGTGGTAGTATTCAACAATGGGGGAATAACCAAGTAAACCCATTTGGGAACAGGAACAACCAAGAGAATAGTAATTATAGACCTACATTTCCTCCAGGTTTCAACAGTAATCCAAAATTTAAGGGGAAGAAATTGTCTATAAAAGAAGTGGTGTTACAAAGGGGAAATCAATTACAAATTCAAGGAGCTATAATTAGAAATATTGTAAATACTGAGAATCGATTGGGACAAATATCAAATTCATTAAGTAACAAATCCCAAGGAAAAATTTCTAGTAATACAGAAGTAAATCCAAAAGACTAGGATAAAGAGCAAGTAAAAGCCATTCAACTCAGAAGTGGAAGAGAATTAGAAGGAAGAGTTCAAAAGAGAATGAAGTAGAGAGAGGAGAGTAACGAACCAGAAGAGGACACTCCAAAAGGTTTAGAGAGACTTATTTCTCCAACTGAAGTTAATTTGGAAAAACCACCTCTTCCATTTCCTCAATGGCTTCGACAACAAAAGTTGTAAAAGCAATTTTAAAATTTCTGAAAATTTTTAAGAATCTTACTATTAATATTCCAATTGTTGAACTCTAGAACAAATGCAAAGCTATGTAAAGTTTATGAAGGATATTCTTAACAAGAAAAGGAAGTTTGAAGATAATGAAACAGTTGCACTTAGTAAGGAGTGCAATGTTATAATTGAGAAAAAGCTTCCTAAAAGCTTAAAGATCCTAGTAGCTTTACAATTCCATGTGTAATAAGAGACATATTTTATGGGAAAGCTTTATGTGATTTAAGAGCAAGCATCATCCTTATGCCATTATTAATATTTAAAAGATTTGGATTAGGAGAAATAACTCCTACCAGTGTAACTCTGCAGCTAGTAGATCATTAAATAACATGTCCTAAGGGAGTTATAAAAGATGTTCTAGTGAAAGTGGATCAATTTATCTTTCCTATTGATTTCATTATGCTAGATATGGAGGAAGATAAGGAGATACCTATCATTTTGGGGAGACCTTTCCTAGCCACTGGAAGATCAATGATAGATGTACAGAAAGAATAATTAACTATGTGTGTCGATGATCAAATAGTTATATTTAATATTTCCAAATCAATGAAATATCCTACAAAAGGTAATGATGATGAATTCTATATAATGGATGTTATAAGATACTTAAGTGAATGTGATTTCAAAATAGCGCATGAAGAGAAAACTGAATTGAAAGAGTTGGAACACGAGCAAGAAGAGGAATTAGATCAATATGAAGATTTATATAAGAAAGATTCAAAATGTGATCAAGAAAGTTTTGAAGTTTTGGACACGAAGAAAAAAGATACATCTTTTGGTCCATCAATTGAAAAACCTCCTGAGCTTGAGTTGAAGTTGCTTTCTGAATATTTGAAGTATGCTTCTTTAGGTGATTCCTTAACATTACCTGTTATAATTTCCTCAAAATTAACTCCAGAAGAAGAAGAGAGTTTGATGAAAGCCTTAAAGAGTTATAAGAAAGCCTTTGGATGGACAGTTGCTGATATAAAAGGAATCAGTCCTTCAATTTGTAAGCATAGAATTCATATGGAAGAGAACTGCAAGCCCAGGGCTAATCCTCAAAGGAGATTGAATCTTATTATGAAAGAAGTTGTTAAGAAAGGAATTCTAAAGTGGTTAGATGCTGTAATTATCTACCATATTTCAGATAGTGCATGGGTTAGTCCAATTCACTGTATTCCTAAGAAAGGAGAAGTAACTGTGAATTGAAATGAACATAATGAGTTAATACCAACAAGACAAGCCATAGGATGACAAATATGCTTTGATCAATAGGAAACATCATTTTTCACTACCCTTTCTAGATCAAATGCTGGATAGAATAGCTGGGCATAAATACTTTTGTTTTCTGGATAGAATATTGGTTATCACCAAATACAAATCGCTCTTGAGGATCAAGAGAAAACAACTTTTATCAATCCTAATTGTGCATTTACTTTTAGAAGAATGTCATTTGGTTTATGTAATTCACCTACTACATTTCAAAGATGTCTGATGACTATTTTTTGTGATTTAATTAAGAAAGGGATTGAATTTTTTTATGGATGATTTTTCAATGTTTGGAATTTCATTTGAATCGTGTTTAGAACATTTATTAAAAGTTCTTAAGCGCTGTGAAGAAACAAGTTTAGTCCTTAATTGGAAAAAATGTCAATTTATGGTAGCAGGAGGAATAATTTTGGGACATCAAATTTCATAAAATGGTATGGAAGTAGACACTGCAAAAATTCAAGGGATTTCTAATTTACCTCACCCAACAAGTGTGAAGGAAATTTCTAATTTACCTCACCCAACAAGTATGAAGGAAATTAGGAGTTTTTAGGACATTGGATTCTACGGGCAACATTTTAAAACTTTTCAAAAATTGCTAAGCCTCTATGTCATTTACTTGAAAAAGATGTGATTTTTAATTTTGATAAAGAGTGCTTAAAAGTTTTTGAATTATTATAAGAAAAATTAGTCACTACACCAATTATTATTTCACTAGACTGGAAAAACCTTTTGAATTAATGTGCGATGATAGTGATTATGTTATTGGAGTTGTTTTAGGATAAAAGCATGATAGGATTCATGATAAGATCTACTATGCTAAAATAAATACTAATGAAGCTCAAATTAATTATACCACAACTAAGAATGAGTTATTAGCAGTAGTATATGTTTTGATAAATTTAGATCATACTTAATTGGAACTAAATGTATAGTGCATACAGATCATTCTGCTCTTAAGTATTTAGAGAAAAATATGGATGCAAAACTAAGATAGATAAGATGGATTCTTCTTTTGGAAGCATTTGACTTTAAAATAGTAGATATGAAGGGAGCTGAGAATCAAATTACAAATCATTTGTACATACTTGAAATAAAGAAACCACCCAGTTTTGAAAAAAGATTAATGAAC
This sequence comes from Phalaenopsis equestris, assembly GCF_001263595.1. Classification (NCBI taxonomy): domain Eukaryota; kingdom Viridiplantae; phylum Streptophyta; class Magnoliopsida; order Asparagales; family Orchidaceae; genus Phalaenopsis; species Phalaenopsis equestris. Next base: position 125,858 of record NW_018165215.1, read on the forward strand.
ATTTTCAAGTTGAAGAATTGTTCAATGTTAATGAGTGGCGTGTTCCATGGTATGTCGACCTTGTGAATTTCATTGTTATTGATATTATACCCTATGGAATGACATACCAACAGAAGAAGAAAATTTTATCTAAATTTTATCTAAAGCTAAGAAGCTCAGACTTATTTTTAGGATGACCCATTTTTATATAAACAAGAAAAAGTATCTACTTATTTGAAGATGTGTTCCTTTAGAAGAAACTTATGAAATTATCCAAAAATGTCATAATTCTAATTTTGGGAGACATTTTGGTGACAATCTGGATTTTATTGGCCTACAAACTTTAGATATGTTAATGCTTATATCTAAACTTGTGATCGATGTCAATGAGTAGGCAATATTTCTAGGAGGAATGAGATGCCCCTCAATTATGTGTTAGAAGTTGAGATATTTGATGTTTGGGGATTAGATTTCATGGGACCATTTATATCATCTTTCAGAAATTTATATAGATTGTTAGCAGTAGATTATATATTCAAATGAATAAAAGTTATTGCTTTACCTCGATGTGATGCTCAAAGTGTTCTCAAAGTGTTGCAAAGTTTATATGAACAAACATATTTTTTAGATTTGTGATGCCGAGAGTAATCAAAACTGACGGGGGAAGTCATTTTAGAAATGCAATAATGAAGAAGTTATTAAAAAAATATCATATAAACCATAAAATTGTTGTTGCTTATCATCCTCTGACAAGTGGTTTGGTTGAGTTATCCAATTGTGAAATTAAAAGAATATTAGAAAAATCTGTAAATCTAACCAAAATTGATTGGTCAGCTAAACTTGACTATGCTTTGTGGGCTTATAGGACTGCATACATAACTCCTATAGGAATGTCCCCATACAGACTAATATTTGGGAAAGCGTGTCACTTACCAGTTGAACTTGTGTATAAAGCATACTGGGTTATTAAAAAATTTAATTAAAATTTAAAATATGCTAGTCAGAAAAGGTTATTGCAATTAAATGAGCTTGAAGAGATAAGGAATGAATCTTATGAAAGTACTAAGCTT